>NW_025047902.1:0-20000 GCF_018831695.1 Puntigrus tetrazona | reverse complement strand
CGGAGCGAGTCAAAGCCAATCTCTCCATCACGTGAGTTTAAACTCACCCTGCGCTCGATGCACTTTGTTTAAGTATCTCTGCTTATTTCTGCGGCTAATCTCTTCAGCGCAGTTTTTTTACGAGCTGTTAATATTGATTGGTGGGTAAGACGGAGCGGGATGCAATCACAATAACAGGTTTCATTAGTGTGTGTGTGTGTGTGTGTGCGAGACGCACATTGATCAGTGTAATGCTGAGACGCACCTTGAAGAATAATGAGCACTTATTTTAATGACCATCACAATTATCAAGGTCACTGTACGTGCGACAGCTGCTGAAAGAGACGGCTTTGCCTTTACAGTCTCCACTCATCCTCTGCTCTGCTTTTATTCCTGTCTTTCATGGGTTTCGTGAAGCGTGCGGCTCCCTGTCACTCATTCAGAGCGTCTTGTAACCCGCCGTCCGCCGCCGTCTCAAAAAAGCGTGCATGCTTCAGAGAGCGTGTCTTTATTAGCACACGTAAACCTCTCCTTGAGTCCTTCAATCTGAGCTCAACTATCTAAAAAATACAGCCCCGCACTCGCTGGCCTTTAGACCGATGTCTCCTGAGGCATGGAGGACATTTACTGTAGTAAAAAAAAAAAAAAAATAAATGAAAAACAAGGCATGAATAGGTGGTTCTCTCAAAACTGTGGAGAGATCAGAAAGAGATCTCAATATAAACTCAAATATTTCTGACCTGAGAAACAAAAAAAACAAAAAAAATATATATATATATATATATATATATATATATATATATATATATATATATATATATTTTTTTTTTTTCTAAATGTTCTAAAATAAAGATTGATTTAAAAAGCAAATTACATAAAATGAAGATATATAAATTACATAAATTTTTACATTTCTTTTGAATTACATTCTTGAAATGTACAATTTTTACTGGAAATCAAGTCCAAAAATACTTTTTAATATATATATATATATATATATATATATATATATATATATATATATATATTCTCTTTCTTATTTATTAATATTATTTATTAAATACATTGTTTATTCATTTACATTTAATTCATACATTTATAATTTGTCCATTGCATCTTTAAAGTTATCATTACAAAACAATAAAGTCTCTAACTCAAGCTTTAAGTTATAATTTAAGCTACACTAACAAATAATTTTGAGTCTCGTTTCAGTCTGTTTTAATGTTCTTTGTAGGAATTTTACGAGAAACTACAAAATAACAACAAAGTTGAGATGTCAGTAAAACACACGCAGGAAAGCAACACCCGAGCGATACCAACCTCCTGAATACTGAAGCATGTGTGCTATGATGAGTCTGATTGATTTACACCAGATGGACGTGAACACACACACACACACACACACACACACACACACACACACACACACTATGCAAGAAAGGTAGTCAGACATTCGGCACGCATGTGTGACGCATTCCAGCGCACCGCTGTTGTCAGTCAGACTTAAATTAGATATGAGTTTATCTAATTGTTTGAATGTCATCTGGGCAAATCCCCGTCCGTCTAACCCACATTCCCAGCAGTCCTCAGTAATTCCCCGGGACACACAGCTCTGTCCGACTGCTGCCCTCCCTGAGCATAACGCAGTGTGTCGGAGCCTTCAAACTATCAATTAAGTTTTAAAAAGGTGTTCTCTATATTACTATAAAAGAGAGAGAGAGAGAGCTTCTCCAGAGACCCCAGACTCTCTCTACGCTTACACCCAGGCCTTAAAGGGCTAGTTCATAGAAACATTTGATCATTTGTTGCTGCGATGCTGCAGTAAGATGAAAGGAAATTTTATGGTGGGCCTTTTTGAAACATCCGTTCGTGTTTGTGCCCGCTGTGTACTATAACAAAAAAAATCTATTAAACTTATAGATGGGAAGAAAGCTGTGGTTGCGTGAACTTTAGCATAAGAACAGCGTAGCAGTTTCGCAAATCGGACAGATTAGCTTAATCGTACATGAAATAAGAAATGCTTCATTAGGTTCATTTTAATACACTAAATTACATTTATAACATCATGAGAAAGCCACATATAGGTCACAGTGTCAGAAACACAAAACATTGTTTTAAAGTCAAATTACAGTAAAATTAGCGTTTTACTGTAAATTATGACATGAATTTAGTTTTTCTATTGCACTGTTCCTATCGTATTGTACTGCAGAATTACATCAAATTTTCCATTAAATCTAATACAGTTTTCATTGTATAGAGTAAAGGTTTTTTAACAGTCAGAACCAAAACTGATAACCATAAAGTCATTGTTAAAATTTAATTTGGATCGCTTTCAGATAGATTTTTTTGATACTACTTGATATACTTGTCTTTATAGCGTCGCTATTTTATTTTATTTATTGTATTTTTTGAGAACCATTAATTATATAAATATGTAAAAGAGCAGCGTGAACATTCTGCAAAACATCTCCTTTCATCTTCCACAGAAGAAAGAGAAGAAGAGTCTTGTTTTTCAGTGAACTGTTCCTTTAATCTGTCATCTGGTGTTAGAGCTCATCTTTGGTTTCACTGTGTGTGTGTGTGTGTGTGTGTGTGTGTGTGTGTGTGTGTGTGTGTGTGTGTGTAGCCAGCAGCGCTGCTCTGTTTTGCCGTGGGGTAGAGATGAACCCGAGGCTGTTGCCCTGCCCTGTCAGAGCCCCTTTAGCGTGAGCGATCTCTTTCAAAGGCCGGTCTGACGCGCGCAGAGACGTCACGAGATTCAAACGGAGTGAAGTGGAAACTAATCGTCTGTTTCTTTCCCACCTCGACAGATGAGAGACGAAGCGCAGCAGCTGCTAGATTTCAATCAGGTGAGACGTCGCAGGAAAAACGCATCTCTTTGAAGAGCTCTAGAGAGCAATAAGTGCATAAAAGCTTGTATGCGTGTGCTTTAGTAAAGCTCACGGAGGTTCGACATGAAAGGCTTACGGGAACTTTTCCACCTGCATTTGCTCCGTAACATTTATATCTCAGGGAACGACTTTTTTTGATTCTTTTGGGGACGTTAAATACATACTTGATGCATCATTTTTTTAGATATATAAAATTGCCGCATGGAGACTCAGGTGAACTGTTTTGAATAACGGGAACGAATCACTGAATCGTCAGCGGTTTGAACTGATTCAAACTGAATTCAAATGATTTCAAACTGCATATTTTTGGCAACTATATTGCAAATATTGACTTTGTCATACAGAGATTTGACATGAAAGGCTGACTGGGAACTTTTCCACCTACATGATATTTAATATATATCCTGACACATTAGTGAACCTATTTCATTATATTTAATCATTACGAGCACCATTATCAAACTAAAAAATAATATATTATAAAGAATACAGAAACTCTGCTATTTGGGACCCAAACGAATCACCGAATCAGTTCTGAACTGATGAAAAAAAATCGCAAACTTCATTAAATAATTTATTCATTCATCCATTCATTCATTTGTTCGCTCCCTTTCAACACGTCTGTATTTTCACAATATATTCACAAAAAATTTCCACCTGCGCTTATGCTGTAAAACCGATATCGCTGCAAAGAACTGTTATGTCGGTGTTATATTTAAGACATGCGCTTACATGTAAGTCAACTTGCATTGCGATATTTAATCATTTTCAATCGTGATGCGCTGATATAATGATGCATAATAATAAAGCGTGCGTATTTTAAAGAGGGCTTAAAAATGCCAGACGGAAAGGTGTGTAACGACGCGGATTAATCAGTGTTTGGAATCAGTTCGCCTAAAAAGCCTGTTCGTGTTTTGCAGCTGAATTTTAAAAGGAGAAACGCTATTAACGCATCAGCATTTCCACTCTCTTCCTTAATTTTATATCCCAGCATATCCAACCAGAAGCATATTGTTAATTTTCACCGTGCGGTCCAGGTCAGAGACACGCAGCCTCTTTCCATTTCGACTCTACAGCTACACATAAACAGAAGAGGAGATCATAACTCTTATTTATGTCGTTCAATTTGCCCGCGCAACTCAACAATTCATTTTCGTGATCAATTGCAAAGGCTTCGGGCCTCAGGAATCCATTTTCCGTGACACGCAGCAGATCTCGCACGCATCCTTTCCGCCGGGAATATCCACACTCGTTTTACGCGTCCTTTCTTCTCAGTCTGCTTGCGATCGCGTGGCAGGTGCGTCTACCTGTTTACAGGCTTTGGAGAGAAATCAAACGAGCGCCGCGCACCAGGTGACACGCATCGGCTCAAACGAAACGCTCCCCGGTTGTCGGGAGCGATTGCGGGGAAAATAAAGAACAGGAAAAGGGCGTTCGGCTTTATGGATATTCAAATAGCGGCCGATTTCAGCGCAAGTGTATTTTTGATATTTCCGCACCCTTTCTCCCATAATGCAGGTTTTTATTTATTTCTTTTCTTTCCAATCATTACACCGCTTTGCAGGCGGCGGGGCCTGAGCTCTTCTTTGCTCATGGACCACGAAAATTCATTTCAATATATTTACCTCTATGAATATTTTTTTCTCTTTCGGTGGGAAATAATAAAGAGTAAAGTCGGCCTGCCCAATGGTGGAAGCTCCACAGACGCATTAGAAAGGGAAATTGCACTCAGCAGGATGAAAAATCATTGTGTTACCCCAGGTGAAAAATATTGTTGCTTTGCTTAAAAGTGCATGCAAGGCAAGCCGCATTATTAGAATGTTTAAATATTAATTCTTCCAGCGGGTAGTAAAGATGATCGAGACACTGTGTCAACTACTTTATTTTTCTTGCAGGGGCCACAGGAACGCTCTCTTTCTTTCTTTCTTTCTCTCTCTCTCTCTCTCTCAGGTTTTCTCTCTCAGCAAACAAACAAACAACGGTTTCATTAGAGCAGATTTGGGCCGCGCTTCAGACTTTAATAGCAAAAGCTTCTGGGATCCGCAGATTTCATCATTTTACGGCTGTTTGCGTGCAGATGAAAAGGAATAATTTAAAGACTCCAGTTTGTTCTTGCGAGGTAGATTTAAGTGATGCTAAGAGCCAGGATGTTTCAAATCATATCATCACCGCTTCATCTTCTGCACCTCGCTAAAAACCCCTCTCCGTGTGTGTGTGTGTGTGTGTGTGTGTGTGTGTGTGTGCGTTCAAGAATCCTCGAGCCACATCTGAAGGAACGCCAAAGCAAATTACAATTGATCCCACATGTCAGTCCGTACAGGTAACAGTCAATAATCCGGGATGGCGAGCGCAGCGACAATCTGTGTCGAGTAATTAAAAAGAACTGTCTGTCTCTCTCTCGCAGGAGCTCAGACGCGCCTCTCGAGGGCTCTTCACCCCGTCGTCGCTACAAAGGGAGCGCAAATTGAGCAGGATTCTCCAGTTTGCTCACACAAAGCTGGCTTATTTCTGAGGATCTCTTCTGGCTTTCAGGTAAAGTTGCTGGCGTTTCCCAAAGAGCGGCTCCAAGAGGATCCGCCGCCTGAGACGGATCCGGCTCGGCTTCGCTCATGCGCACTGCGCGCCGAGTGTAAAGGCACTTTAAAAGCTCATCAGGCGAGTGCTGCACTTGTAGGAAATAACCTTATTCATGACGGAGCAGCCCGAGTCGAGGTAATGACTCAAATCAAGGTGGCCTCGCAAATGTTTAAATCTACAAGGACGACGAGAGCATGAATAATGCAGAATAATTTGCATCTAAATTTTTTAAGTGTTCTTTATTCAAAACTAAAACGCGGCTCCGATTAAACTTTGATGGGTGCAAGCTGAGACGCGGAGCCAAACCCTCTTATTTGGCGGAAATTATTTAGAGGGGCGATAAAAGAGGATGAGCGGGACTTCCAATAAATAGTAATTAAGTGCAAGGCATTCGACACGGCCCAGTACGGACATGCACGGATAAAAACACAACCTGTGTGTGTGTGTGTGTGTGTGTGTGTGTGTGTGTGCACTGTCATGCATTTACATTCATGCATTTGCGGAAGCGTTCAAAGTTACAGGACAGACTGGTGAGCTCCGCTGCACTTGCATGCGCGTTTATATTGCAGGTATTCAAATAAAACTTATTTCAGCTAGTTGGAAAGGAGAGGTTTCTCAAGTTTGTTTAGGCAAAATGAACCGGAGCACAAAAAAATGCAACTGAAAACCGACAGGCGACATGTTTAAAAACAAACAACGCCAATAGAAATGGCAAAACTTTCACTTAATAAAATAAATGAATAAATCCGATTCACCTGTCTAGTGTTTGTGCGCATATGAAAGAAGCTGATGAATATTAAAGGAGGCTTACCTGCTGCTGATTAGAAGAGGATGGATCCAGCAGCCAGAGAGAGAGAGAGAAGAGAGAGAGAGAGAGTATTGATTACTTTGGTGTCTTGTGTTATCTATAACTTTTGTAAAAGCTCACAGAGAGATCTCACAGCCAGATGACATTTAAGATGTGAAATAAACACTGACGCGCAATAAAACTCAGAGAGGAAGTCTAAAAACTAGATTCGTCCGCGGATTTTTTCCGTCCTTTATGATCCCGTAGTGTACAATCTCCTAAACAACACACATGACCCGAGGAATCGTTTAAACTCTGCAGCACGACACACACACACACACACACACACACACACTACTTTAACTCTAAGTGTTAAACTCCAGCACAATTTAAAATGATCTATCTGGAAGCAGCAACGAGCAAAGAACAGAAATGCAAATAAAAGGTAGTTTTACCTAAAGCGGTGTTTAGGTGAGAAGATACAGAGACAGACAGCGGGAGGAGAGTCTCTCTCTCGGGCTCTTTTGCTCGACTGACCTCGCCACTCCACCGTAATTATCACTGCCTGATTCTCATTCAATTTGCATTTAACCCACATCTGAGGTCAACAGCATCTCCACCCTGAGTCACAATTACAACACACACACACACACACACACACACACACACACAATGATCTCGACTGGCCTATTCTACGCACTGTGTGTGAGGTGATGATGTTCTTAGTTTGCACCAGGTTTATTATCGTTGACTAAAATTAAAACTAAAATCATAAGAATTTTTTTATTAAATTATGCTAATTGCCACATCATACTTTTAAGTAAACTAAGTGCTAAACAAAAATGAAGATAAAATTAAATAAATAAAATGCTACAACTTAAAACCACCTAGACATATTAAAAACAAACCCAAAACAATCTGAATACAAAAATATTACTAATTCAGTTCCTTATTTTTTTGTTTGCTTAATATGCCTATAATAGAAGTATACAGTAAAATACAGCAATGGGTACAGTAACACAGTGGTACTGTAGTAACAGGCCTGTATCAGTGTGAAGTCAAGGTACACACACACACACACACACACACACACACGCCGATCGACTCACAGTGACGCAGAGAGGAGACACGCCAGTGTGTGAGAGACGTGCAGCTATTGAAACGAGTCAACAGACGGAGGGAGGGAAGACAGCGCTTCATTCTGGTCCATGTGAAAAAAAGTGTTTCATTTGTACAACGTGTTACTGACGACTTGCAAGAGTACAGTAGAACACAGACCAGCCTACACACACTAGACCAACAGCGTCTAAACACACACACACACACACACACACACACTTTACCATCCGCCCCCAGAGGTGCATGTTATTGCTCAGAGGTTTCTTTGATGGTGTAAGTTATGCTTCATCTAAGCATCAAGGTTTTAGGAGACAAAAATAGAGACAAATGAGTCAATAGTTGTCATACAGTAACAGAAAATTAAAATGAACATGGATGCACTGTAAAAAAATTATTTTTTTTTGAAGTAGAAAGATTAACAAGAGTACTAAAGAATACAATTTTAGTCTTTCTACTTACATTTTTAATGTATATATATATATATATATATATATATATATATATATATATATATATATATATATATAGCTTTAACAGTAAGAAGAGTAGAGTTTAATAGTTTAAACAGTAGAGTTACTGTTTAAAGAACAGTAAGTTTAATAAATAAAGCTGAACTCATTCATATTTTTTTTTGTTGTAAACACAAATGAAATTTCGAACTAAAAAAATAATATTACAAATTTAATGCAGCGTGCTTCGTGCCATTTCTTGGACATTATTTATGAAATTTACTAGCACTTTCTGAGAGACTGTTTTCTCAAAGTAAAGAAGTATTCGGCGGCGGAGCAGCTCAGATATTTGACGGAAATATTTGAAATCGTGTGTGTTGACTCGGACTCTGCAAATCTGAGCAGCTGATGAGTTTCAAAGTAAATCTAAACCGGTTGTTCTTCCCGTTAAAGCTGAGATCATGCAAGAAACGAATGTGACTTTTTCTCAAGAAAAATCACTTTCGCAGAACTGTGAGACTACCGGAGAACTTGTTTTCTACACTCTTTCATGTTTAATTTCTCTGCAGTTACATGTTTATGAGTATATCACTGTTCGAGTTCATATGGAGGCTCTTAAAAAGCGGATCTGACTTTCTGTCGGAGACATCCCAGCGGCTTCGAGTGCGGCGCGCTTGTTTTCCGCGGGCCTCGGACTCGCGTCAAACTTCCCGAGGCTGGAAGAGCGGCTGTTGCGATGTGTTCGTTTCTGGAGAATAATCCACGATAAGGTCTTTGTGCTTCTGAAAGAGCGAAAGCGTGACCGATGGCTATCTGACAACAGACAGCAAACAATCCGACGCTAAATACCACCGTCACAAAAGCCGGCAGATCTGATCTCTCCGATACGATCCAGATCCGACTCTTTGTGCGTTTTGATCGCTTCAGGCCCCCGGGTGCGCTGACCGCCGCGAAGGAGCGGGCACGACGCTAACGTGACGTGATTAATTCAGCAGCAGCGTGCACATACACACGCATGCGCATGCGTAGAACGGCGAAGCGCGCCATACGCTCCGCGGCGAAGCGACGGATAATCGGGCGCTCCTCGCGCGCATCTGCCAAGCATTGATAGCAGATGCCAGTCAGTGAACGAAAGCGAGAGAACGCATGAATTAAAAATGCAAGCATCACCAACTTCCCTGGAAAATGAACTAGTATAATAGCGCTCGACAAATGCCAGCAAACCAGGCCGAGTAATTGCATGCCTCCTTCTTTCTCTCTTTACCACCTGCTCTTCTTCTTCTTCTCCTTCTTCTTCTGGGTTGAGGTCTTGCTTTCTTCGTGCCGCGTTTTAATTCGACAGCACAAAAAGCAACACCGCATTTCTGTCTGTTTGCATCAAGCCGCCTGCACAATTCATTTAAATTAGAGCAGGAGCTCGGCTGGAGTAATAAAAGCGAGTCGGGCCGTGCGACGGTGTAAATGAAATGTGAATATTTTACCGATGAAAATGCAGAAATGCTCTTACTCCACTTTCCTGCATTATAAATGGAGCGGCTTGAGGAGCGAGGCGTGCTTTATTGTCTTTTGTCGGGCGCGCTAAAAGGCTCCGTCGCAGGGATCGTTCTGACAAACATCTTTTTTTCTGCAGACGGTCAAACTGGGTAAAACGAGCTATAAAACACCGGCTTGTCGCGGAACGGCCGCCCAGGACCTGCGGTGTGTGAAACACACACAGAAAATAAGACAGGGCTCTTTTAAAACTCATCTGCCCTGAAGATGTAATAAAATTGACATATTGATTCCTTTGAATTTACTGAATGCCTGTTTCATAAACTCCATTTCCAAAGCTTAGAGCTCCGTCATTTTCCCCCCAAATGGATCAATTATGTGCCCACGTAATCCAGTTACCTGTGAAATCCAGCAATACTCGCCCGCCTCTCTCTCTCTCTCTCTCTCTCTCTACGCAGCAGACACACACTTCAAGGCATGTGTGTGTGTGTGTGTGAGTGTGTGTGTTCTGGGCTGCTCTCCGTCTATCACACACTGAACAGGAGCTCACGCAGGATTAGGATGAATTATGCTCACCTACATCTACTACGTCTGAAAAATGCCCAGAAAATGAACTCAACACTAGTTGTTTCACAGAGCCGCGTCCTCGGTGCGCTTCCACTCTTTGTTTGGGCTCTATAGTGCGCGTTTGCTGATAGACAGACCCACACGGGAGAGTAAGCTCACGAATTAAAAATCAGAAGAATGCACGTAAGTTCTGTGCGCTGCATATTTGGAAAATTTCTGATTAAAATTGCACGGATAAATAGAAAAAGCCTCGTTCAAAAGTTTGCAGTTGTTGAAGACCAGTCTGCTCAAAATTGTGAAATATTTTTACTATTTAAAGTAACTGTGTGAATATCTGTTAAAAATTTAATTTAAAGGGTTACTCCAGTCTTCAGTGTCACATGATCTTCAGAAATCAGAATAATTTCAATAAAATCGTCACATTTCTGATTATTATCAATGTTGAAAACTGTTGAGCTGACGCATACATTTATTTTAGGATTCACGGATTAATAAAAAGCTTAAAAGAGCAGCTTTATGAACATTATACATGTCTTTTCTGTCTCTTTTAAAGTTAAATGCATCATTGAGGAATAAAGAACAAACTCAAACAGAACTAAAACAGCGGTGTGTGAAAATAACATAACATTACGTTTGCTAAATTAAATCATAGAAAGCAAGTAAATCTGATGTTACGTGAAATTAAAGAAACGATGTGCAGTTTAGGAACATGGTATCAATTATGTCGTAATTGGCAGAAAATATTAAGATCATAAATAGTCAAAATATTAAGGATCGCTTCAGCATCTGTGCATTATAAAAGGGCCTTTATTGGAAAATCAATTCGGTGTTAGATTTAAGCAGAGCACAGATGCACGTTCTGTGCATATAAAACACTTTACTATTGTCTTGACAATCTGTGTCTTATTTTCTATGCATGGGAATCCACACGTTGAGTTAAATAGTTTTCTCACGATCGCTCGTGGTAAATATATTCACCTCAGCCTGTCACGCAAAGCCCTGGCAATCGTAAAAGACGAGTCAATCATTTCCGTGGAGAAACGCTGTCAAATTATATCAATTAATGAGAAATGACTCACGGATGAAACCAATTCATGCTCGGATCTGGATAACTGATAAAAAAGGGAAGAATTTCAGTGATGGACCGTATTCACGGATACTGTCTAAACGATCGCTAAACGAAAACAATTCCCTCACGTGCAAAACACAAGTATGCTTCCCCAAATCAACTCAACACTAAAGAGGAAAGCATTCAAACCAGCATCCAGCTCGGTTACACAAAGCCCATGCACAACGTGTGTGTGTGTGTGTGTGTGAGAACAGCTGCAGTATGTTGAGCTCGTAAAGGGTCACTACGCTCTGGAATACCTGTCAGATCACACACGACCCAAAAGCGAGAGTCTGAGAGTGACTCGATTCTGGGAGGAATGTGTGTGTGTGTGTCCGCTGTGTTTGGGGTCTTTGGAGATAAGGAGCCGTGTGTGGGCTACATTTGACATGCTGAACAGAAGCAGCACCTTGAATCTCAGAACACAGCAAACACACAGCACTACAAACACACCCTGACACCCGCACACCCGCAGAAAGCTGCAACAATTTGTCACACTGCTGCGAATGTTGGGGCGCTGTGGTCGGTGAAACACAGCGTAAACTGTGTGTGTGTGTGTGTGTGTGCGTGTGTTTTAGCAAACTCTCTAAGCAGAAATGAAAGAGTGAGAATGCTGAAGTGTGTAACAGTTGTTTTCTTTCTTCTCAGACATTTTGCATTTTTGTATTATCAATGGAAATACGCTTTTCCACTCACAAAATAAAGATACGCATTTCCAGTACTTATCCATTCATGAACACGCAAGGATTATATAAACTCATTTAAGAGATGCAAATGATGTGCCATTGTATGAGATGCACTGTAACAAATAAATAAATCAAAATGCATGAAGTAAATTCCTATAAGAAAATTGTTTATACTTAAAAAAGCTCACATTTAAATCACTTATGCAGTCAATTGTGAAATGTATACATTTTGTATACAGTTTTACTTAAAAACAATATTTTTAGAAGTTGTAAATAAAACCAAGAGGATCTGAGTGACTTTTAAAGGAAAATACATCTTTTAGATTAAAATTTTTGCTTTGTTTGCCATTTTTTTAATTATATGTGAAATTCACTATCAGTTTCTAAATAAACAAATCATTTTCCGATTGTTGAGCACAGTGTAAAACAAACAAACCTGTATATAAATAATAACAATTGTTAAAAAAAACTAATAAAAATAGAAATTGCTAAAAATCCTTTTACATGCAATTCAATGCATTGCCTCAGCTGTTTCTTCGTATTTATCTGTAAAGTTAAGATAGTTTTCAAACTAAATCCTACACCACTTTTCTTTCTCCTCGGTTTGCTAAAGCATCTATATTTATTGTGCAGAAAGGCACGGAAGCGTCAGGTGATGCGCATTTTGATTTGCTGTCCCGAGATTTCAAGCGTCGAATGCTTTCTGCTCCACAAGATCAGACTCGGTAGCTCAAGTAACCAACTGGATGAAACTCTGAGCGCAGCGATATAAATCTCTGTAATCAGCATTTCCATCTGACGAGCGCTTGAGTAATTAGAGCGGTGAGAGTTCAGATGAAAGTCTATCAGTGTGTGTCCTTCTGTTCCCAGAATGCACCGCTGCCGGATCTCGGCGTCTTAGAAAGCACGCCAGGCGTTATTATTGTCTCCGAGCTGTTGACAGCAGATAAACATTCTCTTGATTGGCTGTTAAATCCACGCGTTTGAAAGCGCGTGTCAGAAGAGAGAGCGAGCTCGGTTTGAAGCCATCAGCGGTGTAACCGCAGCAGCTCTCTGCCTTAAAACACTTCAAATATTTAGCAAACACATTCACAGTGCATGCGGGGAAAGCGCGGATGAGTCACTCGGCTGAGCCATGCGTTATAAATCACTCTCATCAGAGAATGAATTACACCGATTCTTGCAGGCAATTTCTCAATTTCCAATGCTAATTACAGCTTTTCTCTTTACTTTTAAATTCCGTACCACCTGTTTGAGGAAAGACATCTTAGGTGCAGCAGAGATGGATTTAATTACAATTTTAATTAACTGCCGTGTACATGAGGAAAGCGGCAATTATAATGTAGATGAATGATGATTTTTCCACATTAAATTGTTTTGTTTCTTGGTTATATTGATTGCATAAATACCGCCGGAGAACAGTTTTTTTATGTACTGTAATTTAGTAATTGTTTTTGGTAGGGAGAAAAAAAAAAGAAAGTCTTGAACTGACTGACTGACTTTATCTGTTTACAAATTGTTTAAGTCCGGTTAACTCCGCGGCGCGCCGGAGAGGATCCGCTGTTTTTGGGGCCTGTGAAAACGTCGCTGGCCAGCGGGGAGATTCGGCTGCGTTCTTGATTTTGTTGGTCTCTCTGTTGGAGAGGCGGCTTTTCTTAATGTCACTGTGATAAACACAGACACAGAGTCCAGTTCTGTTAAAGTGACGATAAAAGCGGTTAGCGTTCACCTGAGAGAGACAGGTCGAGGAACACGCCTCCTCTCAGTGCGCGCTTGAGATGATGAATAAAAGCGTAACAAAGCCTCTGCCACATGCGTTTCTCTCTCCTCTTTTTTTTCTCCTCTTGGGGGATTTGAGGCATTTTCCGATGAACTCGCCGAGTGTTTGGGCTTTGTAGTGCGGCAGAGACAGAACTGGAGCAGATATTCACTAAAACTTTCAACACTTACACGACTTATCTCTAGTTTCTAAAAGCCGCACTGAGGAATATTCCAGAAAATAATTGCGCGATATTTCCCATGTCAAACACAAACCTTTTCATCTTTCATTTGGCCAAAGCGACCTAACAGAAGCTCACTGCTGTAATGCTTTTTTCACAAGGTAAGCTCTATTACTGGCTTTGATCTGTGGCTGCAGAGAAACGTTTTGTCGAGAAATATTCACACACAGGCTAAATACTATAAATGGTTCTGGGCTTTGATTTGATTAAAATCTAAAAACTCCATAAAAACTACTTAAAATAAAAACAAATCCCACTGTTTCATCTACAGACTTGTATTCCATTGAAATTAAGATGGTTATACTGTACCTATAAAAGAAAGAGAATTTTCAGCAATATTACTCCAGTCACGTGATGCTTCAGAAATATTCTAATATGCTGCTCGCCATATCGTCAATGTTAGATACAGTTTTGCTGACTAATATTTTTTATGAAAAACAGCGATGCATTTTATTTTTTTCAAGACGCATACAGATGAACAGAAAGTATACAAAAGAACGAAGTGTGCATTCGGAAACAGAAAGCGACGAATGAAATGTCACTTTTTGTGAATTCTGAACGTGTCCTTGATGAAGCGAAATTCAAAAAGCAACATTTTCGTGAGGGTCACAGCCCGAACTATAAAGTAAGCAAACCTCAAAGAGTCAAACAGACATGACATGACTGCATCAAACCACAATCACACACTCTCTCACTCGACCCTGTGTGAAATGAAAATAAGCCTCTCTACAGAGAGACGCAGAACAAAGTGTGCGTGCTCTTTGTGTTTACACCCAGAATGTGCATGCATCTCTCACACCTCTGAACACACACTTTAACCCAACACACACACACACACACACACACTATCAGCGCTGTCTCTCTCTCTCTCTGGCTGTCTGTCTCTCTGCTGTCAGCTTCGTAGCTTGGACTGAGTTGATTTGATGCAAATACCTGAGAGGAAGAGTCCTGCGACTGATGAACACTTACGCCAAGTCGATTTTGCACCGTTGGGGAAAAGGTAACCTCTGGCGTCGGATAGAGACTCACACACACACACACATTAGCAAGGTTAAAAAGACTGCGTGTGTGTGTGTGCTGTTGCAGATGAGACTGTCTGCTATTGTAATAGAACTGCCCACTCTCTCAGAAAAGGCAGAAATGAATATTTCATTACTTTAATTACTGAGAGAAACGCTTTCCACTGGCGTCCCTTCACTAATTATGAGCGCCGATAACGCCCTCCTGTGGTGTGACTGCTCCAAACAGACCTACAAAGGCTCAGAAACACCAATAACTTTGCCGCGGCGTGGAGTGTTTCGTTCACACAGGGAAGAAAAGGCACAGATCGCTGTTTCCAGAGATCAGGCATTTAGCCGGATGGCCCTCCCGTCAGAGAGAGGCAAGCTTTCACACGCTTCTCACTTTTCCCGAAATGACAAAGTCCGCAAAAGCAAGAGACCTGCGACACGGCGTTTCTCAACCGCTATCCACGCTCGCTTTCTAGATCTGCACTCTTCTGGCTTGTGGGTGATCTCCTGAGGAACTAAAGTCGAATCTAAAGCGATCGAATAAGCGTCCCTCTGGGATTCGAGTAAAACACACAGCGGCTCGTGCAAGTTAATTATACCAGGTGTGAGTTGCAAAGCAATAATCGCCAGTTTAATCCTCTATGATGAGCCATAAACTAAAGCAGAGACACACACAATACACACACACACACACACACACACACACACGGGCAGGTAAAGGCTCTGAAAGGCGCAGCTACGGGGCCTGGTCCCAATGGAAAGGCTGAGGACACGCTGTCTGTATGATTAGCCCAGTGCTACCTGAGGAGGTGTTTGTTTGACATTTGTGTGCCAGACAGCGGCGATGACAGCGGCTTTGACGGGCGCTGCAGCACGAGGCTTTATCCGGCAGTCAGAGTCCATTAACCACAACACACATCGCCAGCCCTCTGGACGAGGGAAAACCCAGAGCGTGTGCGTCTCTCAAGGGTCTCCTTGGCACACAGCACCTAAGGTTAGCAACAAGCTGCGGCTACCTCAATTTCAATTTCTGGACTGTGCTGATGGTGAGATGATTAAAACACTAAATACAGAACCGACGTCAAAATCTCTACACATCAAACAACTCAAATAAGCGGACTTCTCCTTTTCTGAAGGCTCATAAACAGATGAAGGCTGATATCATGGTTTAATAATCTTCATCTTTGCTATGAAAATAAATGAACTGAAATATGGAGGAGTGTGTGTGTGTGTGTGTGTGTGTGTGTGTGTGTGAGGTTCTGATGTCATGATCTGATATCTACACATCTCTTATTGATTGCCTGACTCTGCCAGAAGAAAACCGACAATCATCAAAGAGAGAACAGCCTCCTGCGTGTGTGTGTGTGTGTGTGTGTGTGTGTGTGTGTGTGATGTCTCTATACAGCCAATTCTTGAAAGAGATATTATGTTAATATAATGAATATTCATTATATCTGATTATATAAGCTGGTAAATCATAATAATCAATAATCTAAAACAAATCAAAATATTTATTTACTTTTTAAATTACGTACTGAAATATTATTTGAAGTAATGTTTGTTTGTTTAAATAAATGAAGTGCAAAATAGCTTGTTTTAGGGTTAGGGATTATGTGCAATTATTACAGTGATGCGATTGGCTGTATGTGTGCACACGCATATTAAAAACCTCTGAAGGCAATTTGTGGGACTACTTTTTAAACGTCACAAACATCGGACTTTTGCAATCAGCTTTAGAGGATAAACGATGCTTAAGGTTTCACATTTCTCCATCTCGTTCTTTCTTCTCCTGAACGTGGCCATCAAACCTATCCTGCTAATTTTATACAGCAGCACAAACCTGCACAACACGGCAGCATGTCCAAATGACGACACGCGTGCTTTCACACCTGGAGCAGCACAAGAGCGGCAGTCACACCAGCCCTTCCTGCAAAATGAACATGTTGACACCTGAGATTTTTCTTTTTTTTTCCCCATGCAAAAATCTTGCGCGATTATTATGATGCACAAACAGAGACAATGGAAATGAATCGTGTCTGAGATCTCAAATGAGGCGTGATATTTCTCCGCGAGCGCGAGTCAGATGCGCCCGTCATCGGCACGTATATATGATAAATCTAGAAGCGCGATGCAATCACATCACGCCGACCGACCCGTGTTTTAGTGCAGATGGACAGGCGCGAGCGTCGCCGCGTTTTTCTGTAGGTAGTGTCGTCCGGGCACTCACTTCACTTAATTGAAACTAAAACCGCTTCCCGTGAGTAAATATAACGCCGATTACTTGCCAATTGGCTTTCTGAAAGTCATTAGAAGCTGTAAAATGCAGATGCAATATTCTGATCCTCCTAGCTTCGTCTTGTTTCTCCAAACTTTGTGAAGAGGCATGCAATCTTCCTCGAATTAAAATAAGCTGAACTATGATGATATGTCACTCCAACTGGACGTTAAAGAAAGTCTTATGATCAACTTCCTGCAGAAAACCTGAAGCAAACCTGTGCTGTTAGTGTTTCAGAGGCTGATGAGGAACGAGGGTTATACACCTCAAGAGCTAATCTAAACCAACATCGCTTCTCTCGAGAAATGAGCTCAATTTAATATATATTTTAGACAACAAAGAGACGAAATACAGATAAAACTATGTAGAAGAAAGCTACTCAACAATGTCTCGGAATTGTTTTAAGATTCTTGCTGGGCTCCAGATATCAAATGTCTGTCCGAGCTGCATGCTATAGCCGAGATAATTTCACTGTACTGTTTGGAGATTGAAAAAGCTAACGTGTAGGTTTAAAAATCACAAAATGAAATTGATATATCGCTGATATCTAGATAGAAGACGTCTTTTTGTATCCTGCATGCAAGTCGCTTCTTTTCTTCAGTGCATGCAGGATCAAACCAGAGGTACTGGCGCTATGCGAGCTTTTAGCAAGCTAACTCTCTCACGGTGTCTGAAGGTGTTCTGAAGTAAATGGGGATAAATCCTGCTGTCTGATAATTTCTTCGACTGACGTTCCGGGAGGAAAGAGTTTGTGCCAGAATTCCCTTCAGAGGTCTCCTTTACACGCTCAGACCGGAAAAAATCCAGATAAACACCCTTCAGTGTGCGCAGAAGAGGCCGCATCCTCCTCTCCAAAACATTTATACTGTTTATAACTATTAGAAATGCATATAAAACCGTAAAAATAAAAACAAACAAATATAAAGACTTGCTTTTTATTGCCTGTAATTAATATGCAATCGCATTTTATATAAACTAAACAAATAAAAACAAACATTTTTAGTTATAACTTTAAAAAAGTTTAACTGCCCGTGTTCATTTTTTTTTTTTTTTTTTTAATTTATTCAGCTTCTTTATTTATTAAAGAAATCCCCATGCTCTGTAAGTAAAGTCGTGGAGCGCATTACGTGAGATCCAGCTGTAGAAACAAACAAAAATGCCTTGACGAATGCACTTCCAGTGCAAGTCCGCTGGTCTTAAGTAAGCTAAAGATCACGCCGAAAATACGTGAAAAGATAAATGCACACATTAAATTATCCAAACACACGCATACACACCTGTTTCGGAACTATTCTTGAAAAGTCTTGAAGCAGCCATAGTTCTCGCACAGATGATTTTCTCTTAAGTGTGAAAGTGTGCAGCCATGAATAGAGCGAACATGCCGCTGCGTGAACACTATCTGTGAGGCGCGCGTGTGTGTGTGTGTGTGTGTGTGGGGTCTATATAAGGGCTGCAGAACTAGGGGAGGCCCAACAAACATTCACAAACACCTGGTTAGTTTGCTCTCGACACCCACCTCTTCTGCCTTATTCTCAGCTTGTTTCCTTCTGTCGCACTCTCTTTTATGCGCGCTTTCTGAGGCTGAATGCAAATGCTGCAGTGCTGGGCAGAGAGAGAGAGAGAGAGAGAGAGAGAGAGGGCTGGGCTGTGATTAGCGAGAAAGGGCCGTGTTCTTTTGTCTCGGCCTCGGGGGATGTTTACTGTACGAGACGCGCGTGGATGTGATATGCGAAAGGCAGTCGGGCCAGCGGTGATGTGAGTGGAAAGTGAAGTCACACTTTAAGGCATTTCCACAGAGCTCTGGGTCTGACTCCTCACCCTCCGAGGTAGGCCAGAATATCTTCAGAGACGAGATCGCAGAAGAAGCGCAACGATAGAACACAACTGGGAGCGTGCGAAAGTTGAATGGGCAATACTCTACCGAGGAACCGTAAAGGACTCAAAGATGACATCTCAAAGGCACGTCTTAACGAGCTACGCTCGAGTAATTGCTCCGCGCCAGAACCTCGTGGTACGCTTAGAAAATACGCGCCGTGGAGTTCTGTCGCCGCTTCGTGGAAGACGGCGTTATCGGACTAGATCAAACATTCAGTAAAACAGACACGTAGGGGCGGCGTGTGTGTGTGATTGACAGGCGGGCGCTTTTTAGGGAGGCTGGCTTTATGAAATGTAGAAAATCTGGTTAAAAGGACGTTATTTCTATTTGAAAGTTTGCACGTCTCAGTGAAATATCGTGGATAAATGTGACAATCGCTCATGCACTGACCTAAAATAATCTCTGCCAAAAAGCGGCCCTAAAAATGAAAAGGTCCGTTTTCACTCCCCGACAGCCTCCCCAGTTGCATACAGAGGACGAGATAATATGAATCAGGCGGAGACGAGAGGCGCAAGAACTAGCCGTCCTCTTCCTCCGAAACCTCTCAGCCTGTCAGCTAAACTCTGCAAACTCGAGAGTTCTGTCCCGGAAGGTACGCCGCCGCGTCTGCCACCTTTGCAGCATATGTAAACGACGCGCATTAGAGCGCGACAATCAGCTGTGAGCGCCCCCGCCTCCCAAACACAGGAGGCAGAGGAGGGGCCGCGCGGCGAGGGAGCCGCCGAGAGCATAATGGAAGGGCAGAAACAGTTTAGACGGGGCGGACCTGCCATTGTGTTGGGGAGGCAGAGCCGCGAGCGATGAGAAGCGGCCCCTCCTAATTCAGCGGCGGAGGCTCAGCTGCCGTAATCAAACACAGAGGCTTCTCCTCGCGCCGCGCAGGAGCTCCGAACCTGGAAATGATGTAATCAATCTGGGCCGAACGCAACCACCGAGGAGTTAACGTCTTTGTGCCGCGGGAAACCCGCGAAAATACGTTCCGGGACACCCCATCGGTCGGGAGTGGAAAAGGGCTCTCCTGTCATTTCAGAGCGCTGAATTTGCGAAAGACTTCCTGTGCACGCACGATGAGACACGCAGAGACTTCCCCGCGTGACCTTCGACATCTGATCTGCTCCTCCGCACACTGCAGCAGATATTTAGTAAAATAGTGCAGGAGAAATAAACGGGGGACAGCAGAAGCTT
>NW_025047901.1:522500-542128 GCF_018831695.1 Puntigrus tetrazona | reverse complement strand
TGATCGGATGCATGGACAGCAAATGATCTGAAACCTCTCAGCGGTCTGTTCACTCATGTGCCAGTGTTTTCTGGTAATGCGTATTGCTCGGGCTGATGGGCTGCAGAGGAGCAGTCCACACCTGCTGCTGTGTTTGCTCGGGTCTAGATCCATGCAAACTGCCACAATCCACGTTTATCAATGCGGGTGATCTGTGGATGGCCCCCGGTGTAGAGGCAGCAAGCCAACCCGCGGAGAAAAACAGTGAGGCGGCGGAAAGTGTCCTGGCGCGGTGCGTAGGCAGACGCGTTACCCAGGACTCAGAGAGAGAGAGGAGACCAGTGGATCCAGAGTCGAATGGGAGTACGATTAAAGAGCGAGCGTGATGTAAATAAAGGCCGGAGTAATTTTCTCTCTGTTTTCTTTTAGTTGGAAATGAAGATTTGTACTTAATTACTCCAGGAGCGTTAAAGACGCACGTTAGGTGCACCTGTGGATTCTTTACGCGCGTTTGTTTGTTTGAAGCCACCCGACCGACCAGAACACCGGTGGACAGTGCCAGTGCATTATTTTCCATTCTACTCCAGATGCGTGAATTGAGTGCTCATTAGCATGTGTTTTCATGTTCGTCGCAGTCAGTGTCGCACGGAGTTACAAAGTAACCGTTTTGCATTAACGCAGCGCGCGCGCTGACTGTGGCTTTATGAAGAGTTGGTTTATAAACATGCCGCTTCCAGGGGATGTTTTAGATCAGCGTGTTGTATTCATGAGCGAGCCGCACGTACATAAACACCGTAGCGTTTTACGCCTCAGCTAAACGCGCGAGCCGACGCGTTAG
The DNA here is from genome assembly GCF_018831695.1 of Puntigrus tetrazona. Classification (NCBI taxonomy): domain Eukaryota; kingdom Metazoa; phylum Chordata; class Actinopteri; order Cypriniformes; family Cyprinidae; genus Puntigrus; species Puntigrus tetrazona. The sequence continues at coordinate 541,311 of NW_025047901.1, read as the reverse complement.
GTCGCGTTGAAATTGCACGTGAGTGTTGTCGGGATGCCGCGCGACTGTTTGCGTTTTAATTCTTTCATGCGCGAGGATTAAACGCTGCGATCAGTTCAGTTCCACCGTCCTCTTTCCTTTGTAAACTCCATTATCGACCCGCTAAAAATCAATACCAGTGCGAAGTCTTTTCACCCTCCACGAGTGTCTTTAAGCACTAAAGTTTAAAAGGCGTTATTCTGTCCTGCCACTTTTTTTAAATAGAGACTTTCAGCGTCGCCCTAATAATGCGTTTCATAAATCTAATGAAATACAGATACATGCATACGTTTGTGTTTTCATCGGCATCGATGGTTGCATAAATAGGTACTGAAAAATTCATGTGCAATATCCAGTTTGTGTTTTATTATTGGTGAGGGCCAGCGTGCAGTGGCATTAGTAATACTAAATTAATTGTTTAGGTAAAAATAAAATGCAGTGGAAAAAATCTTGGTATAAGTAATACATTCGTTTTAAAATGAGGACACAGATAAAATATTCAGTGATGCTGGAAGCCTGCAGATTTAAGCTCAAATATGAAAGAACAAGCGTAGTAATGTGTGTGTGTATGTGTGTGTTTCACACACCTGCAGATTGACCGCGTCAGGTAGACTCGTTGTGCGCAGCAGAGACAATTAAATTTTTTTACGCTTTGCTGCATCTTATATAATCGATGCTGCGCGTTTTATCATAAACGTATCTGAAAAGTACCATATTTTCTGCTGTAGCGAGGCTGCGCAGTTCAGTCAGTTAATTGCAAACATCTTGACGCGAGCTTTTAAAACCAAAAGCGTGAGGACTCTGGCGGTAATACGCTGCTGTCCCTATCTTAAACTTCTGCGCTCCGTTTATTTCTATGCACACTATTTTTACTAAATATCTGCAGTGTGCGAGAGGAACGAATCAGGTGTCAAAGTCGCAGAAGTCTCTCGTGTCTGTCGTGCGTGCACAGAAGTCTTTCGCAAATTCAGCGCTCTGAAATGACAGGAAAAGCCTTTTCTCTTCGACAATGCAGGTGCCGAGACGCGTATTTTTCGCAGGTTCCCGCAGCTTCGGTGTTCTCCCTCGTGGTGCGTTCGTGGTTGGTTATGTTTCAGGTTCGGAAAAGCTCCTGCGGCGCGAGGAGGAGAAGCCTCTGTGTTTGATTACGAGCAGCTGAGCCTCCGCCGCTGAATTAGGAGAACGCTTCTCTCGCTGGAGCTCTTTCATCTAACAACAGCCGATTCCGCGCGTCGTGTTTCTGCCCCGTATGCCGGCGGCTCCTCGCCGCGGCCTCCTCTGCCTCACTGTGTTTGGGAGGCGGGCATTCAGCTGATTATCGGCTAATCTGCGTCGTTTACATGTGTAAGGTGAACGTGTGACGTACCGGGCGAACTCGAGTTGCCAGAGTTCGCGGCAGCAGAGGATTTAGGAGGAAGAAGGGCAGCTGATTCTTGCGCATCGTCTCACACCAGTTATATGGTATCTGTATGCAACTGAGGAGCTGTCGAGTGAAAAAGCCGGACTACTAAATTTTAAGGAGCGCTTTTGGCGAGATTATTTTAGATTGATTGCATGAGCGATTGTCCATTATCCACGATATTTCACGGACGTACAAACTTTCAAATAATCGCGTCTTTAATAGTTTCTACATTTCTAAAGTATTTCTAAAAAGCCGCCTGTCAATCACGCCGCCCTAGTATCTGTTTTTACAAGATATTTGATCTAATTAATGCCTTATTCACAGCAACGTAGAACTCCATGGCCACCTAGCATACAGGTTTCACGCGAACGTACCAGCGTGGCTGCGTTAGGCGTGCGCCCCAGATATAAATAAGTTCCTTTGGGTTCACGGTGGCCAATTACGCGATTTCACTTTGCACGCTCCCAGTTATGTTCGTTGCGCTTCTTCTGCGATCGTCTCTGAAGATATTCTGGCCTATGGAGGTGAAGTCAGACCCAGAGCTCACAAATGCGGTGTATTTCGCTTTCACTCATACCATGGCCGACTGCTGCGCCTCCCATCACCGCGTCTCACGTGCAACATCCCGAGGCGAAGGCAAGAACACGGCGCTTTGCCATCACCAACCTTCCCTCTCTCTGCCTGCCTGCTCTGCCTGCCAGCACGCAGCATTTGCATTCAACTGAAAGCCCGCGCCAAAAGGAAGAAGCGACAGAAGAAACAACAGCTGAGAATAAAGGCAGAGAGAGGTGCAGAGTGCTGAGGAGCAAAATAACTGAGTGTGTTTGTGAATGTTTGTTTGAACCTCCCTGGTTACGGCCTCATATAGGACTTTGGCATTATCAATAATAATACGGCCACACACGGCGCGCGCGCGCACAGATAGTGTTACGCAGCGGCATGTTCGCTCTATTCATGGCTGCACACTTTCACACTTAAGAGAAAATCATCTGTTGAGGGCACTTGCCGTTTTCAAGACGCATAGGAATAGTTCGGAACAGGTGTAAAAGCGTGTGTTTCACACGAATGTGTGTGCATTTATTCTTTTCCACGTATTTCAAAGCGTGTGATCTTTTTAGCTTAGCAAGATCACGTGGATTTGCACTGAAGTGCATCTGTCAAGGCATTTTTGTTGCATTTCTACAGCTGGATCTTTACATTAGCGCTTCCAATTTGTGCTTTACTTATAGAGTATGTGATTTCTTTTAATAAATAAAGAGCTGAATAAATTAAAAAAATAAATACGTGGCAGTTAAACTTTGCACCAAGATTATAATTAAAAATGTTTGTTTTTATTTGTTTAGTTTATATAAAATCACATTGCATAATTAATTACAGGCAATAAAAAAGCAAGTCTTTATATTTGTTTGTTTTTATTTTTTATGGTTTTATATGCATTTCTAGAAGGTATAACAGTATAAATGTTTTTGGAGAGAGAGGAATGCCTCTTTCTGCGCTATAATTGAAGGGTGTTTATCTCGATTTTTTTTCCCGTCTGATGCAAAGAGACCTCTGAAGGGAATTCCACAAATCCTTTCCTCTCTTCGGAACGCCAGTCGAGAGATTATCAGACAGCAGGATTTATCCCCATTTACTTCAAGCTTAACACCTTCAGACACCGTGAGTAGAGTTAGCTTTGCTAAAGCTCTTAAACGCTAGTGCTTCTGGGTTTGATCCTGCATGCACTGAAGAAGAAAGAACAGCTTACACGCAGGATACAAAAAGACGCCTTCTATCTAGATACTTCAACGTGAGCATCAATTTACCAGGATTTTTTAAACATACGTTAGCTTTTTCTAATCTCCAAACAGTACGAGGTAAAATTATAATGCTATAACGTGCAGCTCGGACTGCTTGATATCTGGAGCTCCCGGTAAAATCAAAACAATTCGAGACATTGTTGAGCGTTTTTGGGCATAGTTTTATCTGTATTTTATTTCTTTGTTGTCTAAAATATATTAAATTGAGCTCATTTCGAGGAAGCGATGTTGGTTTAGGATTAGCTCTTGAGGTGTATAACACTGCTCTTCATCAGCCTCTGAGCCACTAACAGCACAGGTTTGCTTCAGGTTTTTCTGCAGGAAGTTGAAATCACAAGACTTTCTTTAACGTCCAGCTGGAGTGATATATCATCATAGTTCAGCTTTATTTTAATTCGAGGAAGATTGCATGCCTCTTCACAAAGTTTGGAGAAAACAAGACAAAGCTAGGGAGGATCAGAATATTGCATCTGCGTTTTACAGCTTCTAATGACTTTCAAGCCAATTTTCGCAAGTGTAATCGACGCGTTATATTTACTCACCAAGCCGGTTTTAGTTTCAACCAAGTGGAGTGAGTGCCCGACAACACTACCTTACAGAAAACGCCACGCGGGCTCCGCGTTGCCTGTCCATCTGCACTAAAACACGGTCCGCCGTCGGCGTGTGATTGCATGCGCTTCTCGCTTCACATGTCGTGCGATGACGGGCCGCATCGCACTCACGCTCACGGAGAAATATCACGGCTCATTTGAGATCTCAGACACGATTCATTTCCCATTGTCTCTGTTTGTGCATCATAATAATGCACATAAAGATTTTTGCATGGGGGAAAAAAAAAAAAGAAAATCTCAGGTGTCAACATGTTCATTTGCAGGAAGGGCTGGTGTGACTGCGCTCTTGTGCTGCTCAGGTGTGGAAAACCACGGCGTGTAAGCCATTTGGACATGCTGCCGCATGTGCAGGTTTGTTGTGCTGCTGTATAAATTAGCAGGATAGAGTTTGAAGGCTACGTTTCAGGAGAAGAAAGAATCTAGATGGAGAAATGCTGAAAACCTTCGTGATCGCTTATCCTCTAAAGCTGATTGCAAAAAGTCCAAGGTTTGTGATGCTTTAAAAAGTAGTGTCCCACAAATTGCCTTCAGAGGTTTTTAATATATGCGTGTACACATACAGCCAATGATCACTGTGAATAATTATAATACTTAATCCCTAACCCTAAAATAAGCTATTTTGTACTTCATTTATTTAAACAAACAAACATTACTTCAAATAATATTCTTATGCATGTGAATTTTAAAAAGTAAATAAATCTTTTTGATTTGTTTTAGTTATTGATTACTTGTGGATTTACTTTTAAATATATAATCAAGATATATTTGAATATTCACTTATATTAACATAATATCTCTTTCAAGAATTGGCTGTATAGAGACATCACATACACACACACACACACACACACACACACATGTTACTTTTGAGAGGCTAAGTTCTCTCTTTGATGATTGTAGTTTCTTGGTGAGTCAGGCAAATCAATAAGAGATGTGTAGATATCAGATCATGGCATCAGAACCTCACACACACACACACACACACACACACACACACACACACACACTCCTCCATAATTTTGGTTCATTTATTTTTCATAGCAAGATGAAGATTATTAAACCACATGATATCAGCCTTCATCTGTTTACAGCCTTCAGAAAAGGAGAGAAGTCCGCTTATTTGAGTTGTTTGATGTGTAGAATTTTGACGTCGGTTCTGTATTTAGTGTTTAATCACCATCTCACCATCAGCACAGTCCAGGAAATTGTTGAAATTGCCATTGCTGGCTTGAAGGTTTTAACCTTTTAGGTAAAAGTGTGCCAAGGAGACGCAGGAGACGCACACACGCTCTGCTTTTCCATCGTCAGAGGGCTGGCGTGTGTGTTGTGGTTAATGGACTCTGACTGCGGATAAAGCCTCGTGCTGCAGCGCCCGTCAAAGCCGCGTCTACACGCTGTACCTAAATATCAAACAAAACTCCTCAGGTAGCGCGCCAGGCTAATCGCCACAGACGGCGTGGTCCCCAGCCTTTCACAGGACTGACCCCGCGGCTGCGCTTCCAGAGCCTTTACCTGCCCGTGTGTGTGTGTGTGTGTGTGTGTGTGTGTGTGTGTGTGTGTGTAATGCGCGCTTTCGCTTGCTCGCTGCATCGCAGAAGATTAACTGGGCAGCGTTAATGCTTCGTACAACTCACACCTGGTATAATTAACTTTGCACGAGCCGCTTGTGTGTTTTACTCGAATCCCAGAGGGAGCGCTTATTCCGTCGCTTTAGATTCGACTTTGGATTCCTCGGGAGATCACCCACAAGCCAGAAGAGTGCAGATCTGTAAAAGCGTAGCATTGGATAGCGGTTGAGAAAGCGCTGCGTATTAAGTCTCTTGCTTTCTGCGTGACTTTGCCATCATTCGGGGAAAAGTGAGGCGTGTGACTTGCCTCTCTGACGGGAGGGAGCCATCCGATCCGAATGCCTGACCTCTGATCTCTAGACAGCGTCTGTGCCTTTTCTTCCTGTGTGAACGAGGCACTCGAAACACGAGATTTGACGGGCATGGCAAGTTATTGGTGTTTCTGAGCCTTTGTAGGTCTGTTTGGAGCAGTCACACTTCACAGACGTTATCGGGCGCTCATAATTAGTGAAGGGACTGACCAGTGGAGCGTTTCTCTCAGTAATTAAAGTAATGAAATATTCATTTCTGCCTTTTCTGAGAAGGAGTGGGCAGTTCTATGCAACAGCAGACAGTCTCATCTGCAATTAGCACACACACACCGCGCAGTCTTTTAACCATGTGTGTGTGTGTGTGTGTGGAGTTCCTGTCGGCCTTGAAGGTTACCTTTCCCACTGCTTGTACGGAAATCGACTTGGCCGTAAGTGTTCATCAGTCGCAGGACTCTTCCTGCGAGGTATTTGCATCAAATCAACTCAGTCAAGCTACGAGAAGCTGACAGCAGAGAGACAGACAGCCAGAGAGAGAGAGACAGCGCTGATAGTGTGTGTGTGTGTGTGTGTGTTAGGAGGTTAAAGTGTGTTCAGAGGTGTGAGAGAGATGCATGCACATTCTGAGTGTAAACACAAGAGCCACTGCACTTTGTTCTGCCCGTCTCTCTCTTGAAGCTATTTTCATTTCACACAGGGTCGTGAGAAAGTGTGTGATTGTGGTTTGATGCAGTCATGTTCATGTCTGTTTGACTCTTTGAGGAGGTTTACTTACTTTATAGTTGGAGCTGTGACCCTCTGACGTTACTTTTTTGAATTTCGTTCATCAAGGACACGTTCAGAATTCACAAAAGTGACGACATTTCATTACGTTTTCTGTTTGAATGCACGTTCTTTTATACTTTCTATTTCGGCATCTAATGCGTCTTGAAAAAATAAAATGCATCAGCTGTTTTTCATAAAAATAATTAGTCAGCAAAACTGTATCTAACATTGAGCGATCTTGAGCAGCATATTAGAATATTTCCTTAAGCATCACGTTGTGCTGGAGTAATATTGCTGAAAATTCTCTTTCTTTTTATAGGTACAGTATAACCATCTTAATTTCAATGAATACAAGTCTGTAGATGAAACAGTGGGATTGTTTTTATTTTTAAGTAGTTTTATGGAGTTTTAGATTTTAATCAAATCAAAGCCAGAACCATTTATGGTATTTAGCCTGTGTAAATAATGTGAATGCATTTCTCGACAAAGCACGTTTCTCTGCAAGCACAGATCAAAAGTCGTAGAATAAGAGCTTACCTTTGCTTGAAAGCATTACAGCAGTGAGCTTCTGTTAGGTCGCTTTGGCCAAATGAAAGATGAAAAAGGTTTATGTTTGACATGAAAATGCTCGGCGCAATTGGCTTTCTGGAATATTCCTCAGTGCGGCTTTAGAAGACACAGATAAAGTCGTGAAGTGTTGAAAGTTTTGGTGAATATCTGCTCCAGTTCTGTTCCGTCTGCCACGACTACAAAGCCCAAATGACTGGCGAGTTCATCGAAAATGCCTCAAATCCCCAAGAGGAAAAAAAAAAGAGAGAGAGGAAACGCCTTTGTGGCCAGGCTTTATTAAACTTTTATTCATCTCTCTCAAGCGCAGCCTTGTGCACTGGGGCGTGTTCCTCGACCTGTCTCTCAGGTGAACGCTGTAACCGCTTTATCACGTCACCGGAACAGAACTGGACTCTGTGTCTGTGTTTATCACAGTGACATTAAGAAAAGCACGCCTCTCCCAACAGAGAGACCAATTAAATCGAAGAACGCAGCGACGGAATCTCCCGCGAAGCCAGCAACCGTTTTCACAGGCCCCCAAAAACAGCGGATCCTCTCCAGTAGCGCGATGAGTTAACCGAATTAAACAATTTGTAAACAGATAAAGTCAGTCAGTCAGTCTAAGACTTTCTTTTTTTCCTCCCGTGCAAAACAATTACTAAATTACAGTACATAAAAAAACTGTTCTCGGCGGTATTTATGCAATCAACATAGCAAGAAACAAAACAATTTAATGTGGAAAAATCATCATTCATCTACATTATAATTGCCGCTTTCCTCATGTACACGTGCAGTTAATTAAAATTGTGATTAAATCCATCTCTGCACGCCTAAGATGTCTTTCTCAGAAACAGGTGAGTACGGAATTTAAAAGTAAAGAAAAAAAGCGTGAATTGGCATTGGAAATTGAGAAATTGCCTGCAAGAATCGAGTGTTAATTTCGTTCTCTGATGAGGTGATTTACCTGTGGCGGCTCAGCGAGACTCATCAGCGCCTTTCCCAGCATGCACTTTATGAATGTGTTTGCCTAAATATTTGAAGTGTTTTAAGGCAGAGAGCTGCAGTTACTGCCACCGCTGATGGCTTCAAACCCGGGCTCGTCTCTTCTGACACGCGCTTTCAAGCGTGGATTTAACAGCCAATCAAGAGAATGTTTATCTGCTGTCTAAGCAGCTCGGAGACAATAATACGCCAAGCGTGCTTTCTAAGGGCACTTGAGATCCGGCTGGCGGTGCATTCTAGGAACAGAAGGACACACTGATGATAGACTTTCATCTGAACTCTCACCGCTCTAATTATCAAGCGCTCGTCAGATGGAAATGCTGATTACAGAGATTTATATCGCTGCGCTCAGAGTTTCATCAGTTGGATTTACTTGGGCTCACGAGAGTCTGATCTTGTGGGCAGAAAGCATTCGGGCGCTTGAAATCTCGGGACATGCAAATCAAAATGCACATCACCTGGCGTTTCCCGTACCTTTCTGCACAATAAATATAGATGCTTTAGCAAACCGGGAAAGAAAAGAGTGGTGTAGGATTTAGTTTGAAACTATCTTAACTTTACAGATAAATCTGAAGAAACAGCGAGCAATGCATTGAATTGCATGTAAAAAGGATTTTTAGCAATTTCTATTTTTATTAGTTTTTTTAACAATTGTTATTATTTATATACAGGTTTGTTTGTTTTACACTGTGCTCAACAATCGGAAAATGATTTGTTTATTTTAGAAACTGATAGTGAATTTCACATATAATAAAAAAATGGCAAGCAAAGCAAAATTTTAATCTAAAAGATGTATTTTCCTTTAGAAAGTCGCTCAGATCCTCTTGGTTTTATTTACAACTTCTAAAAATATTGTTTTGGCAAGTAAAACTGTATACAAAAATGTATACATTTACAATTGACTGCATAAGTGATTTAAATGTGAGCTTTTTTTAAGTATAAACATTTTCTTATAGGAATTTACTTCATGCATTTGATTTTATTTATTTGTTACAGTGCATCTCTCATACAATGTGCGTCATTTTGCATCTCTTAAATGAGGTTATATAATCCTTGCGTGTTCATGAATGGATACATTTTTAAATGCGTATCTTTATTTTGTAGTGGAAAGCGTATTTCCATTAAATAATACAAAATGCAAAATGTCTGAGAAGAAAAACAACATGTTACACACTTCAGCATTCTCACTCTTTCATTTCTCACCAGAGAGTTTGCTAAAACACGCACACACACACACACACACACACACAGTTTGCGCTGTGTTTCATAAATACTGAGCGCCCAACATTCGCAGCAGTGTGACAAATTGTTGCAGCTTTTCTAAGGTGTATGCTGGTGTCAGGGTGTGTTTGTAGTGCTGTGTGTTTGCTGTGTTCTGAGATTCAAGTGTGCTTCTGTTCAGCATGTCAAATGTAGCCCACACACAGCCGCATATCTCCAAAGACCCCAAACACAGCGGACACACACACACACACACACACACACGCAGCCCGCGCGCATGCACGCTTCCCAGAATTTCCCTTTATTATGATTTCATCCCTATTCCTCTCGGAGTCACTCGACTGCTTGGGTCGTGTGTGTGATCTGACAGGTATTCCAGGCGTAGGACCTTTACTTGAGCTCAACATACTGCAGCTGTCTCTCACACACACACACACACACACGTTGTGCATGGGCTTTGTGTAACCGAGCTGGATGCTGGTTTGAATGCTTTCCTCTTTAGTGTTGAGTTGATTTAGGAAGCATACTTGTGTTTTTGCACGTGAGGGGGGAATTGTTTTTAGTTTTAGCGATCGTTTAGACAGTATCCGTGAGATACGGTCCATCACTGAGATTCTTCCTTTTTTATCAGTTATCCAGATCCGGAGCATGAATTGGTTTCATCCGTGGAGTCATTTCTCATTAATTGATATAATTACGCAGCGCTTTCTCCACGTGAAATGATTGACTCGTCTTTACGTGCCAGGGCTGCGATGACAGGCTGAGGTGAATATATTTACAACGCGAGATCGTGAGAAAACTATTTAACTCAACGTGTGGATTCCATGCATAGAAAATAAGACACAGATTGTCAAGAAGACAATAGTAAAGTGTATTTTATATGCACAGAAGCGTGCATCTGTGCTCTGCTTAAATCTAACACCGAATTGATTTTTCCAATAAAGGCCCTTTTATAATGCACAGATGCTGAAGCGATCCTTAATATTTTGACTATTTATGATCTTAATATTTTCTGCCAATTACGACATAATTGATAGTATGTTCCTAAACTGCACATCGTTTCTTTAATTCCACGTAACATCAGATTTACTTGCTTTCTATGATTTAATTTAGTAAACGTAATGTTATGTTATTAGCACACACCGCTGTTTTAGTTCTGTTTGAGTTTGTTCTTTATTCCTCAATGCATTTAACTTTAAAAGAGACAGAAAAGACATGTATAATGTTCATAAATGCTGCTCTTTTAAACTTTTTTTATTAATCCGTGAATCCTAAAATAAATGTATGCATCAGCTCAACAGTTTTCAACATTGATAATAATCAGAAATGTTCACGATTTTATTGAAATTATTCTGATTTCTGAAGATCATGTGACACTGAAGACTGAGTAACCCTTTAAATTAAATTTTAACAGATATTCACACAGTTACTTTAAATAGTAAAAATATTTCACAATTTTGAGCAGACTGGTCTTCAACAACTGCAAACTTTTGAGGCGAGGCTTTTCTATTTATCCGCAGCAATTTAATCAGAAATTTTCCAAATATGCAGCGCGCCAGAACTTACGTGCATTCTTCTGATTTTTTAATTCGCAGCTTACTCTCCATTGTGGGTCTGTCTATCAGCAAACGTGCAACTATAGAGCCCAAACAAAGTGGAAGCGCACGAGGACGCGGCTCTGTGAAACAACTAGTGTTGAGTTCATTTTCTGGGCATTTTTCAGGCGTAGTAGATGTAGGTGAGCATAATTCATCCTAATCCTGCGTGAGCTCCTGTTCAGTGTGTGATAGGCGGAGAGCAGCCCAGAACACACACTCACACACACACACACACATGCCTTGAAGTGTGTGTCTGCGTAGAGAGAGAGAGAGAGAGAGAGAGAGAGAGAGCGGAGTAGTACGGGAGTATTGCTGGATTTCACAGGTAACTGGATTACGTGGGCACATAATTGATCCATTTGGGGGAAAATGACGGAGCTCTAAGCTTTGGAAATGGAGTTTATGAAACAGGCATTCGTGAAATTCAAAGGAATCAATATGTCAATTTTATTACATCTTCAGGGCAGATGAGTTTTAAAAGAGCCCTGTCTTATTTTCTGTGTGTGTTTCACACCGCAGGAGTCCTAGAAGCGGCCGTTCGCGACAAGCGGTGTTTTATAGCTTCGTTTTAGCCCAGTTTGACCGTCTGCAGAAAAAAAGATGTTTGTCAGAGAACCGATCCCTGCGCCGGAGCCTTTTTAGCGCGCCGACAAAGACAATAAAGCACGCCTCGCTCCTCAAGCCGTCCATTTATAATGCAGGAAAGTGGAGTAAGAGCATTTCTGCATTTTCATCGGTAAAATATTCACATTTCATTTACACCGTCGCACCGACTCGCTTTTATTACCTCAGCGAGCTCCTGCTCTAATTTAAATGAATTATGCAGGCGAAAACTGATGCAAACAGACAGAAATGCGGTGTTGCTTTTGTGCTGTCGAATTAAAAACGCGGCACGAGAAAGCAAGACCCTCAACCCAGAAGAAGAAGGAGAAGAAGAAAGAAGAGCAGGTGGTAAAGAGAGAAAGAAGGAGGCATGCAATTACTCGGCCTGGTTTGCTGGCATTTGTCGAGCGCTATTATACTAGTTCATTTTCCAGGGAAGTTGGTGATGCTTGCATTTTTAATTCTGCGTTCTCTCGCTCGTTCACTGACTGGCATCTGCTATCAATGCTTGGCAGATGCGCGCGAGAACGCCGATTATCCGTCGCTTCGCCGCGCGCATGGCGGCGCTCGGCGTTCTACGCGCACGCATGCGTGTGTATGTGCACGCGGCTGCTGGAATTAATCACGCACGTTAGCGTCGTGCCCGGCTCCTTCGCGGCGGTCGAGCGCACCCGGGGGCCTGAAGCGCGATCAGCGCACAAAGAGTCGGATCTGGATGCGTATCGGAGGAGATCAGATCTGCCGCTTTTTGTGACGGTGGTATTGGCGTCCGAGATTGTTTGCTGTCTGTTGTCAGATAGCCGCCGGACGCCGCTTTCCGCTCTTTCAGAAGCACAAAGACCTTATCGTGGATTATTCTCCAGAAAGCGAACACATACATAGCGAGCGACTCTTCCAGCCTCGGAAGTTTGGCGCCGAGTCGAGGCCCCGGAAAACAAAGCGCCGCACTCGAAGCCGCTGGGATGTCTCGACAGAAAGTCAGATCCGTTTTTAAGAGAGCCTCCATATGAACTCGAACAGTGATATACTCATAAACATGTAACTGCAGAGAAATTAAACATGAAAGAGTGTGAAAACAAGTTCTCCGGTAGTCTCACAGTTCTGCGAAAGTGATTTTTCTTGAGAAAAGTCACATTCGTTTCTTGCATGATCTCAGCTTTGGGAAGAACAACCGGTTTAGATTTACTTTGAAACTCATCAGCTGCTCAGATTTGCAGAGTCGAGTCAACACACACGATTTCAAATATTTCCGTCAAATATCTGAGCTGCTCCGCCACCGAATACTTCTTTACTTTGAGAAAACAGTCTCTCAGAAAGTGCTAGTAAATTTCATAAATAATGTCAAGAAATGGCACGAAGCACGCTGCATTAAATTTGTAATATTATTTTTTTAGTTCGAAATTTCATTTGTGTTTACAACAAAAAAAATATGAATGAGTTCAGCTTTATTTATTAAACTTACTGTTCTTTAAACAGTAACTCTACTGTTTAAACTATTAAACTCTACTCTTCTTACTGTTAAAGCTATATATATATATATATATATATATATATATATATATATATATACATTAAAAATGTAAGTAGAAAGACTAAAATTGTATTCTTTAGTACTCTTGTTAATCTTTCTACTTCAAAAAAAAATAATTTTTACAGTGCATCCATGTTCATTTTAATTTTCTGTTACTGTATGACAACTATTGACTCATTTGTCTCTATTTTTGTCTCCTAAAAACCTTGATGCTTAGATGAAGCATAACTTACACCATCAAAGGGAAACCTCTGAGCAATAACATGCACCTCTGGGGGCGGATGGTAAAGTGTGTGTGTGTGTGTGTGTGTGTGTTTAGACGCTGTTGGTCTAGTGTGTGTAGGCTGGTCTGTGTTCTACTGTACTCTTGCAAGTCGTCAGTAACACGTTGTACAAATGAAACACTTTTTTTTTCACATGGACCAGAATGAAGCGCGTCTTCCCCTCCCTCCGTCTGTTGACTCGTTTCAATAGCTGCACGTCTCTCACACACTGGCGTGTGTCTCCTCTCTCTGCGTCACTGTGAGTCGATCGGCGAAGTGTGTGTGTGTGTGTGTGTGTGTGTGTACCTTGACTTCACACTGATACAGGCCTGTTACTACAGTACCACTGTGTTACTGTACCCATTGCTGTATTTTACTGTATACTTCTACTATAGGCATATTAAGCCATTGTTTTGGGTTTGTTTTTAATATGTCTAGGTGGGTTTAAGTTGTAGCATTTTATTTATTTAATTTTATCTTCATTTTTTTTTAGCACTTAGTTTACTTAAAAGTATGATCCGGCAATTAGCATAATTTAATAAAAAAAAAATTCTTATGATTTTAGTTTTAATTTTAGTCAACGATAATAAACCTGGTGCAAACTAAGAACATCATCACCTCACACGCAGTGCGTAGAATAGGCCAGTCGAGATCATTGTGTGTGTGTGTGTGTGTGTGTGTGTGTGTGTTTGTGTTGTAATTGTGACTCAGGGTGGAGATGCTGTTGACCTCAGATGTGGGTTAAATGCAAATTGAATGAGAATCAGGCAGTGATAATTACGGTGGAGTGGCGAGGGGTCAGTCGAGCAAAAGAGCCCGCAGAGAGAGACTCTCTCCTCCCGCTGTCTGTCTCTGTATCTTCTCACCTAAACACCGCTTTAGGTAAAACTACCTTTATTTGCATTTCTGTTCTTTGCTCGTTGCTGCTTCCAGATAGATCATTTTAAATTGTGCTGAGTTTAACACTTAGAGTTAAAGTAGTGTGTGTGTGTGTGTGTGTGTGTGTGTGGGTGCTGCAGAGTTTAAACGATTCCTCGGTCATGTGTGTTGTTTAGGAGATTGTACACTCACGGATCATAAAGGACGGAAAAAAATCCGGCGGACGAATCTAGTTTTTAGACTTCCTCTCTCTGAGTTTTATTGCGCGTCAGTGTTTATTTCACATCTTAAATGTCATCTGGCTGTGAGATCTCTCTGTGAGCTTTTACAAAAGTTATAGATAACACAAGACACCAAAGTAATCAATACTCTCTCTCTCTCTCTCTCTCTCTCTCTGGCTGTGGATCCATCCTCTTCTAATCAGCAGCAGGTAAAGCCTCCTTTAATATTCATCAGCTTCTTTCATATGCTGAAACACTAGACAGGTGAATCGGATTTATTCATTTATTTTATTAAGTGAAAGTTTTTGCCATTTCTATTGGCGTTGTTTGTTTTTAAACATGTCGCCTGTCGGTTTTCAGTTGCATTTTTTTGTGCTCCGGGTTCATTTTGCCTAAACAAACTTGAGAAACCTCTCCTTTCCAACTAGCTGAAATAAGTTTTATTTGAATACCTGCAATATAAGCGCGCACAAGTGCAGCGGAGCTCACCAGTCTGTCCTGTAACTTTGAACGCTTCCGGCAAATGCATGAATGTAAATGCATGACAGTGCACACACACACACACACACACACACACACACACACAGGTTGTGTTTTTATCCGTGCATGTCCGTACTGGGCGTGTCGAATGCCTTGCACTTAATTACTATTTATTGGAAGTCGCTCATCCTCTTTATCGCCCCTCTAAATAATTTCCGCAAATAAGAGGTTTGGGCTCAGCGTCTCAGCTTGCACCCATCAAAGTTTAATCAGACGCGTTTTAGTTTTGAATAAAGAACACTTAAAAATTTAGATGCAAATTATTCTGCATTATTCATGCTCTCGTCGTCCTTGTAGATTTAAACATTTGCGAGGCCACCTTGATTTGAGTCATTACCTCGACTCGGGCTGCTCCGTCATGAATAAGGTATTTCCTGCAAGTGCAGCACTCGCCTGATGAGCTTTTAAAGTGCCTTTACACTCGCGCGCGCCAGCAGAGCGCATGAGCCAGCGAGCCGGATCCGTCTCAGGCGGCGGATCCTCTGCGGAGCCGCTCTTTAGAACGCCAGCAACTTTACCTGAAAGCCAGAAGAGATCCTCAGAAATAAGCCAGCTTGTGTGAGCAAACTGGAGAATCCTGCTCAATTTGCGCTCCCTTTGTAGCGACAGCGGGGTGAAAGAGCCCTCGAGAGAAGCGCGTCTGAGCTCCTGCGAGAGAGAGACAGACAGTTCTTTTTAATTACTCGACACAGATTGTCGCTGCGCTCGCCATCCCGGATTATTGACTGTTACCTGTACGGACTGACATGTAGGATCAATTGTAATTTGCTTTGGCGTTCCTTCAGATGTGGCTCGAGGATTCTTGAACGCACACACACACACACACACACACACACGCACACACACACACACGGGAGAGGGGTTTTTAGCGAGGTGCAGAAGATGAAGCGGTGATGATATGATTTGAAACATCCTGGCTCTTAGCATCACTTAAATCTACCTACGCAAGAACAAACTGGAGTCTTTAAATTATTCCTTTTCATCTGCATAAACAGCCGTAAAATGATGAAATCTCACGGATCCCAGAAGCTTTTGCTATTAAAGTCTGAAGCGCGGCCCAAATCTGCTCTAATGAAACCGTTGTTTGTTTGTTTGCTGAGAGAAAACCTGAGAGAGAGAGAGAGAGAGAAAGAAAGAAAGAAAAAGAGAGCGTTCCTGTGGCCCCTGCAAGAAAAATAAAGTAGTTGACACAGTGTCTCGATCATCTTTACTACCCGCTGGAAGAATTAATATTTAAACATTCTAATAATCACGGCTTGCCTTGCATGCACTTTTAAGCAAAGCAACAATATTTTTTCACCTGGGGTAACACAATGATTTTTCATCCTGCTGAGTGCAATTTCCCTTTCTAATGCGTCTGTGGAGCTTCCACCATTGGGCAGGCCGACTTTACTCTTTATTATTTCCCACGAAAGAGAAAAAAATATTCATAGAGGTAAATATATTGAAATGAATTTTTCGTGTCCATGAGCAAAGAAGAGCTCAGGCCCGCCGCCTGCAAAGCGGTGTAATGATTGGAAAGAAAAGAAATAAATAAAAACCTGCATTATGGGAGAAAAGTGTGGAAATATCAAAAATACACTTGCGCTGAAATCGGCCGCTATTTGAATATCCATAAAGCCGAACGCCCTTTTTCTGTTCTTTATTTTCCCCGCAATCGCTCCCGACAACCGGGGAGCGTTTCGTTGAGCCGATCGCGTGTCACCTGGTGCGCGGCGCTCGTTTGATTTCTCTCAAAGCCTGTAAACAGGTGGCGCACCTGCCACGCGATCGTGCATAAGCAGACTGAGAAGAAAGGACGCGTAAAAGCGAGTGTGGATATTCCGGCGGAAAGGATGCGTGCGAGATCTGCTGCGTGTCACGAAAATGGATTCCTGAGGCCCGAAGCCTTTGCAATTGATCACGAAAATGAATTGTTGAGTTGCGCGGGCAAATTGAGCGACATAAATAAGAGTTATGATCTCCTCTTCTGTTTATGTGTAGCTGTAGAGTCGAAATGGAAAGAGGCTGCGTGTCTCTGACCTGGACCGCACGGTGAAAATTAACAATATGCTTCTGGTTGGATATGCTGGGGATATAAAATTAAGGAAGAGAGTGGAAATGCTGATGCGTTAATAGCGTTTCTCCTTTTAAAATTCAGCTGCAAAACACGAACAGGCTTTTAGGCGAACTGATTCCAAACACTGATTAAATCGCGCGTCGTGCACACCTTTCCGTCTGGCATTTTTAAGCCCTCTTTAAAATACGTGCACGTTTATTATTATGCATCATTATATCAGCGCATACGATTGAAAATGATTAAATATCGCAATGCAAGTTGACATACATGTAAGCGCATGTCTTAAATATAACACCGACATAACAGTTCTTTGCAGCGATATCGGTTTTACAGCATAAGCACGAGGTGGAAATCTTTGTGAATATATTGTGAAAATACAGACATGTTGAAAGGAACGAACAAATGAATGAATGGATGAATTAATAAATTATTTAATGAAGTTTGCGATTTTTTTTTTTCATCAGTTCAGAACTGATTAGGTGATTCGTTTGGGTCCCAAATAGCAGAGTTTCTGTATTCTTTATAATATATTATTTTTAGTTTGATAATGGTGCTCGTAATGATTAAATATAATGAAATAGGTTCACTAATGTGTCAGGATATATATTAAATATCATGTAGGTGGAAAAGTTCCCAGTCAGCCTTTCATGTCAAATCTCTGTATGACAAAGTCAATATTTGCAATATAGTTGCCAAAAATATGCAGTTTGAAATCATTTGAATTCAGTTTGAATCAGTTCAAACCGCGACGATTCAGTGATTCGTTCCCGTCATTCAAAACAGTTCACCTGAGTCTCCATGCGGCAATTTTATATATCTAAAAAAATTATGCATCAAGTATGTATTTAACCCCCCCAAAAGAATCAAAAAGTCGTTCCCTGAGATATAAATGTTACGGAGCAAATGCAGGTGGAAAAGTTCCCGTAAGCCTTTCATGTCGAACCTCGGTGAAGCTTTACTAAAGCACACGATACAAGCTTTTATGCACTTATTGCTCTCTAGAGCTCTTCAAAGAGATGCGTTTTTTCCTGCGACGTCTCACCTGATTGAAATCAGCAGCAGCTGCGCGCCGTCTCTCATCTGTCGAGGTGGGAAAGAAACAGGCGATTAGTTTCCACTTCACTCCGTTTGAATCTCGTGACGTCTCTGCGGCGCGTCAGACCGGCCTTTGAAAGAGATCGCTCACGCGCTAAAGGGGCTCTGACAGGGCAAGGGCAACAGCCTCGGGTTCATCTCTACCCCACGGCAAAACAGAGCAGCGCTGCTGGCTACACACACACACACACACACACACACACACACACACACACACACACACACACACACACACACACACACACAGGTGAAACCAAAGATGAGCTCTAACACCAGATGACAGATTAAAGGAACAGTTCACTGAAAAACAAGACTCTTCTTCTCTTTCTTCTGTGGAAGATGAAAGAGATGTTTTGCAGAATGTTCACGCTGCTCTTTTACATATTTATATAATTAATGGTTCTCAAAAAAAATACAATAAATAAAATAAAATAGCGACGCTTATAAAGACAAGTATATCAAGTAGTATCAAAAAATCTATCTGAAAGCGATCCAAATTAAATTTTAACAATGACTTTATGGTTATCAGTTTTGGTTCTGACTGTTAAAAACCTTTACTCTATACAATGAAAACTGTATTAGATTTAATGGAAAATTTGATGTAATTCTGCAGTACATCACGATAGGAACAGTGCAATAGAAAAACTAAATTCATGTCATAATTTACAGTAAAGCGCTAATTTTACTGTAATTTGACTTTTAAAACAATGTTTTGTGTTTCTGACACTGTGACCTATATGTGGCTTTCTCATGATGTTATAAATGTAATTTAGTGTATT
>NW_025047901.1:380000-517500 GCF_018831695.1 Puntigrus tetrazona | reverse complement strand
TTGTCTCTGTTCAGTTTTTTCTGGCCTGCTTGCTGGAGTTGAACTGAAGCGTGTCAGACGCGGAGCTGAGAGACGGAGGTTTTGGAGGAGAATGGAGGGCCGTCGGCTCACCTGTCAGAGCGAGGCGTGTTTGATGGCTTTACTGGAGGATGATGGGAACGGGTTTAACACGCCACGCCGCTCCAGACTGATGGAGACGGACCGCTTTCGCCTGCGGGTCGCGTCGTAGTTAACTAAAACTAAAATCAGAAGACCTAAACCAAATGGCCTCGACCTTAGTCCAAACCATAAAAAAAACTAAATAACCAAAACTGAAACACAAATTAATGCATTTATTTGAATGCATTTTAGGTTTAAAAATAATTACAAAAATGCCCAAAAAATTAAAAAGGTTTAAATTAAAATTAAATTATAATGAAAACGCTGCAGTGCATGACATAGAATGCAGAAAATCTTAAAGTCAATTAATTTTATAACTAAAACTAAAACTATAAAAATATATTTCTTAAAAAACTGCTGTTACACGTACTAAATAATGCTATTTATAGACATAAAATGGCAATCAGAGTCCAAATGAACTGATTCAATAAAACGCTGTGTGCTTCAAGTCACGTAGCTTTTCTGCTTATTTGCTGTATTTATAATCGCATATAAAAAAACATGGTTAATTCGATTTTATCAATATTGGGCGCCAGAAAACATTTGATCTAAAGATGTCAAATCTAGTATTCATTATATATATATATATATATATATATATAACTGACTGCTGAATAACGACGAGTCAGTAATGTACTGTAGTTACTCCCCGCATTAGCTCATATTATGCTTTGTGATTTTCTTTGGTATTAATTATAGATGCGATTTGAAGAAGTCCAAGCGAACGCTCCGAGATCAGACTCGATCGGATCCCCGAACGCCACGCTGTTTAACCGTGTGACATGTTGTCATATTGAGAGGCGAAAGAAAGAAAGAAATCAATTGCCAATTAAATGCTGCACCTTGTGACGATGACAAAAGACATTTGGAGAGAGAGAGAGAGAGAGAGAGAGAGAGAGAGAGAGAGAGAGAGAGAGAGAGAGAGAGAGAGAGAGAGAGAGAGAGAGAGAGAGAGAGAGAGAGAGAGAGAGAGAGAGAGAGAGACAGAGAGAGAGAGAGAGAGAGAGAGAGAGAGAGAGAGAGGGAGGAGAAGGTAATGAAACTCTAATGACTATTCATAAGCGATTTGCAGGCCTCTGATCCAGCTGAGTGGAAGTTGTGCCCTCTGGTCTTGGAGTCTGTCAGCTCGGCTCTCCTCAACCCTTCCCTGACATCACCGAATTACCCAGCAGGCCCTGGGCGCGACTCGGGATGCCACTCTCTCACACATCTGCCGCACTAAAGGTGCCACCTTAGGACAAAACACCCAGAACCACCAAAGTGTAAATACCTGAAATTGACAAGGGCTGATACCTTTCCCCGCTTCTCTCTCGGCGCCGATGCACACGGCACGTCTTTTCATTCTGAGCGCCTCTTTTTTTCTTTCTGCTGCGCGCGCTGTGTGTGTGTGTGTGTGTGTGTGTGTGCTGAACTTGTGACCAATATGTGATAGTTTAATATATTCTGAGAAACGCAGAGTTTAATCGAGCCGTCTGTTAAAGCAGACAAAGCAAATGCTGTCTGAAATAAGCAAGCTGCAAACTATTTATGTTCGAGAGTTAGGTAAAACGTGTACAGTACCCTTAATAAATATGACGAGGGACTGACTTTGAATGTATAGGAAGCATTTCATTCAAATAAATAAATGCATCGATCGATATTGCTACTTGTGAATCGAAAAAAAGCGTACTGCTTTATTTTAAGTAACAATTGTTTAATGACATTTCTAAGGCACTGAAATATCTTGAACTGTGCTAAAAACTATTTAGACATGTATAAAAACACAACAAGCTGCTAAAACTGTAACAAAAAAGGATATCAATTATTCGCTAAATATATTATTTTTATTATCATACATGAGTCTCACAGCAAAACCTCACTGAAAGTAGTTTTTATTTAATTTCATCTTTTTGTTATTTTGTAATTCTTCCAGCTCAGACACCAACTTTTTATTATTATTATTTTTTGCAATGCATTCTGGGATTATATACGGCCTCGGATTTTGGCCCACGACAGCATGAAAGGCAGCGTAATGTTGTGTAATGTGTTTGTCTGATCTCGTGTTCATCTAGATAAAAGCTGCATCAGAATTAGAGCGGTGGCATTATATTTCCGGTTCCCACCGCTGCTTATCGACTGCGGCGTGTGATATTCTGGACGCTCAGAAGCGGGCCGCGCTCGGTCGTACCAGTAAGAGCAGCTATATTTGATGTAATGCTGCTGCTGCTGTTGTTCTCTGGCAGCTGTGGCCGCTTTCTTCTGACCTCCAGAATCAGGGAAACTCTGAAGAATGAAACCGCTTCAGACTAGACTTCGCTCTCTCCCAGAGTCCGAATTCATTTCAGCTTTCTGTTTGTCTGCTGGACCGTAAATCTCTTCAAGATCCTGTTTATAAAAAGCTCCTCGGTTCCTTCTTTTATTCTGGAATAATCGGCCCTTTAAGGAGCCGTCAATGATGTCAGTCAAGAGCATCAGGACCGACGTGACGCCCGCTGACCTCTGACCCATTTCGCAGAGAAAAAGGTGTGGATGTGCTCGAACTCGAGAGCGAGTGTGTGTGTGTGTGTGTGTGTGTGTGTGTGTGTGTGTGTGTGTGTGTGTGTGTGTGTGTGTGTGTCTGTGTGTGTGTGTGTGTGTGTGTGTGTGTGTGTGTGTGTGTGTGTGTGTGTGTGTGTGTGTGTGTGTGTGTGTGTGAACTGTGTGTGTGTGTGTGTGTGTGTGTGTGTGTGTGTGTGTGTGTGTGTGTGTGTGTGTGTGTGTGTGTGTGTGTGTGTGTGTGTGTGTGTGTGTGTGTGTGTGTGTGTGTGTGTGTGTGTGTGTGTGTGTGTGTGTGTGTGTGTGTGTGTGTGTGTGTGTGTGTGTGTGTGTGTGTGTGTGTGTGTGTGTGTGTGTGTGTGTGTGTGTGTGTGTGTGTGTGTGTGTGTGTGTGTGTGTGTGTGTGTGTGTGTGTGTGTGTGTGTGTGTGTGTGTGTGTGTGTGTGTGTGTGTGTGTGGTTCATCAGGGCTGCAGCAGCGCTGGCCGAGCGAGTCTGCGCCAAAATACGGCACAAAAACACTATAAAAGATCAGCAACGTGTGTAATTATAAAATAATACACTGTATTATCATAGAATACTATCTATTTATTCATCATTCATTAATCATGACTCATTATTCATATTTATTACACGTAAAGACGGCTTGATACGCACAGTTGTTGATGTATTTTCTATTAAAACAGGATGTTGGGAAATTACATAAAATGGCATGTTATTTTAAATAAGTTGTAGTTATGAACTATGATTTGCTATTTTTGTCATTCTAGAGGGATTTAGGAGATCTTTCTTATTTTTTTATATGGTAATATATTAAATAAATTCTACCGATCTTATGAATTATTTTTGACTAGTATTTTAATAATAATAATAATAATAATAATAACTACAATAACGGGCTGTCTTGCAGCCAAAAGTTTTTATTTTTATGTTATGTGTGTGTCTATTCATCACATATAATTCATATAATTATTTTTTAAATTAAAATATTAATATATAAACAAATAAACATTTCTGGTACAATATGATGATATATATATATATAAAAATTACACATATATGTAAGAGAAAAGTTTTAGAATAAATGTGATTGTACTTGCATTAATAATAATAATAATAATAATAATGTAAAGGCATAGTTGTTGTAGTAGCAGTAGGACTAGTGCTGATAATTTGTCATTAGTGCTAATGAAATCTTTGCGGCTGTAGCTGATGAAGGTAATGATGGGACAATGGCATCTATCAGCCACAAGTTTAATTAGAGAACTGAAGCATTACCCTGAAATATTAATGATGCCGACTGTATTTATGAGCCCTGCGCTCATATCTGCCACACTGTTTGACCAAATCTCTCTCGATGTATCCCACAAGCCCCCGGGGCCAAAAACAGACCCTCACCCCACATCTCTCTCACACACACACACGCTCAGACGGATTTTACGTGTGTGTGTTTCTTGTCTGTGCCTGCAAGAGAGTCCAGAGTCTGTTCATTAGTATTATGTTTAATTCACACCCTCGTTTTCTGGCAGTGAAGTTGTGTTATATTGTGAATATAGTCACTGTGCTGTGCGCCGTTTCTAACAAACACTCTTTTTCTGTGACTTTATGCGCAATACCATGTCACTTTGAGCGTCTAGCTACTTGAATAGGATACGGCACTCCTGGGCCAAATAAACACAAACAAATTGTACTCTATAAACCATAAAGCGGGCGTTTATATACATGCATCTCATAATAAGGAGTTCTTATAACCTTAGCTCATGAAGAGACGTTTCTGAAGGCAACAGGCCACATGCAAACACGTGTGTGTGTGTGTGTGTGTGTGTGTGTGTGTGTGTGTGGGCTGGTCCTCTGCAGAATCCCAGAAGGTTTTGCTCTCTTGCTCTGATCATGGCGTAGGCAGAAGCCTTAGAAACGTGATCTGTGCACACACACACACACACACACATACACACACACACACACACGATGCAGGTGGGGGTTTACTGATGTATTGATTTTTATGATGGTCTCTCAGCATATCAGTCTTTGTTTAGCCAACGTGGCCTGTAAATATCCAGCACTAACCTTCACGATGAAAGTTAACACACATCGGGCTTAATCTTCTATTTCTCTTCCTCCCCCTCACTCTGTTCATCTCTACTCCACTTCTCTTCGCTGGCGTTTCTAGCCTGCTAGTATTTTCTCGACGAGTGCTTCGCAGTTGTTCTGTGATTTCGGAACGAGCGCGTTCAGATGTTCCTGCCAAATACTATGCAGCAACTCCGTTCTCTGACTGTTCGACCTTCTTTCCCAGCGAATCCTGCAGGAATTCATGACTGGAGAGGTCACACAAGGTCAAGTGCAACACCTGTTACGTTCCTTCTGTGTTTGCATGGTTTGCGTTTGGCAGATGCACAGAACATTCGAGACACGCATTTGATTTGGAATAAAGACTCCAAAAGGGGGTTTTGGAGCAATGCAATAGAAAAAAAAAAAAAAAACGATTAGAAGAACCACCTTTCGGTGAACAGCACTTAGACTAGACCAATTAATTGAATTAAACATATAGGTTCTTCATTGGCGCTGGTGCTTTTCTTGAAGAACTTCTAAGAGCCGTGGAAGGTTTTTTTATAGTGGAAAAATTGGAAGCACTTTACAATTAGGTGTCATTTGTTAACACTAGTTAATGTACTAACTGACATGAACAAAAAATGGGCATTTATTATAGCATTTTCTTCTCCTTTTTTAATAACAGTTCATTTTATGTCGCAGCGCATCAACTAATATTAACAAACACAACTTGAGATTTTAACAATGCATTAGTAAATGATAAAATTTGCGTTAACTAAGAATGCTGTAATTAATTAATCAATTATTGTAAAGCGGTACCAATAAAAGTTATTAAGATTTTGTTTTTGGAGCAACATTTTAGTGAAAGGTTCTTTGGGAGCCCAAAATG
The DNA here is from genome assembly GCF_018831695.1 of Puntigrus tetrazona. Taxonomy (NCBI): domain Eukaryota; kingdom Metazoa; phylum Chordata; class Actinopteri; order Cypriniformes; family Cyprinidae; genus Puntigrus; species Puntigrus tetrazona. The sequence goes on along the minus strand of NW_025047901.1, from coordinate 511,887 downwards.
GCACCACTGCTTTTTTAGAGCTTTTACTTTTAACAGCGTAGAACCACTTTTTCTTAGTGCAATGTTAATCTTAGTTAATCTAAAGAAACTTTTTCCGCTATCAGTAATATTTAGCGTGAAGGAAAGAGTCTGTGGATGTTAAAAGTTATTAAACGTACCTGCGTTATTGCGGATTCATGAAGAAACAGCTGATCATAGCCGCACGGAGCTACTGCAAGCAATTAGTGCTGGAAATCCGTTTATCCTTTTCTGAAACTTGCCCGTCTTCGCGGAGAACGCGGGTCATGGTTGCTTAGCAACGGCAGACGCCACACGAGCGCGAGGAGAACAAGAAGACGAAATCAGCACGCCTAGGGTTTTCCACACGTTTTAGGCGTGACACGACCCAAAACAAAGACAAAACTACAAAAGAAAGGAGCAAAGTGTGAATATCTCTGTGAACTTCTGTGGCTGTGTTGGCATTCCTTACTTTTCTCGCACCGGCTGCTGTTTAGATGATGCTCATTTTTTTGACGTGACGCGAGGCTCGCTGCTTAATATCTGATTGGCTGCCCGTCGCCAAGGGTCCGGCATCAGCAAGCAAACATCGCTCCGTTTCACACCGATCAAACTCAGAAAAAGCAGCCCTTTTAAAGATCTATGGAAACTATGGAAGGTGCGAACATGTTCTTTAAATTATTCGAATGAATTTTTACTATGAAAATGGTTATTCTGTGGCATTGCTTTATTTTGAAGGGCGCATGCTGCAAACTCCTTTTGGAGTCTTTATTTTTCTATCGATGCCAACGAAGAGCGCATGCATGTTTCCAGGGAGTCGAACCCACAACCTTGACATCACGAGCTTCAAATCTGCGGGACGCGGGTGTCTTCGCTTCCTTTTGCGTTTCACGGCGCTTTGATGAGAGCAGGTTTGTGTTTTGTTCTCCTGCGAGCCGGTCGTGTCGGGTTCGAGGCCAGCGTTCCCTCGTGGTTTGCTTCAGAGCGCTGACAGGAAGCCGGAGGGCTGTTGACTCACAAATCCCTGCCGTACGGAGCTCGGAGGAAAACCAATCTGACCTTCTAATGTTACAACACCTCCGATTTCTTCACTTCTGTCTGCCGCACATCTCTTGTTCTCTTAAACGGGCCACAAGGGTTCATTCAGCTAATCGGATCTGTTCCTCCATGAGTCTGATCACATCTCTTAGTGACCTGTGATCGTGTAGATGCTCGTGTTTCAGATACAGTGCTGGTGACCCAGTTTGCATGGTCCTACAGTGTCTTAAGATGACTTGTGGATAACATGCAGAAAATCTAAATGCTACCTTTAATTACACTTCAGTGATTCTAATCTCAGACATTTATATTGTGGATAATATTTAGGATGGATGCTGTGGAGCAAGTTTGGAAAAGCGTACTAGCATATACAGATTGCTATTATACAGCCTTTTTCTTATTGTCTAGTCTATTTTGATTATTTATTTGCAGCGATATTACAGTATAATTCTAGCAAAAATGATTTTTTCAAGTTGCCAGTGTTAACATTTATCATTTTAATTTAGTTCGTTAACTAACATTTATAACCAAAATAAAATAAATATACTAAAACAATATCAAATATTTTTGTTTCATCACTAAGAAACACAATATATATATCAAATCAAGAACTATAATAGCATATCAATTATAGCATATAATAGAACTGCTTATTTGATCAGACTATAATATTTAATAATGCACTTTTAGACAATAGGCTTTATAATTTATGACCCGGATCACAAAAAAGGGTGCAAAAAAGTCAAAATAGTAAGAAAATCACCCTTAAAGTTGTGTAAATTAAGTTCTTAGCAATGCATATTACTATTCGAAAACTAATTTTTTATATATTTATGGTAGGACGTCTCATAAAATGTCTTCACGGGCGTGATCTTTACTTAATATCCTAATGATTTTTGGCATAAAAGAGAAATGTGTAGATTTGACCCATACACTGTATTGTTGGCTGTTTCTAGAAATAATCCTCAGCGACTTACGACGTGGTTCAGTGTCACATTTATGCATTTATTCTTAGTGGCCACTGAAACTTCTAATTACTGCATGGATACTGTGAACAAATCGAGTGCTAAATTAAATCCGGAGGAAGTGGTGTAATGTGGTATGCGGTGCGAGCAGTAAACTAGTAGTGTATCCTGAACGCAGTGGTAGTGAGTGTTCATGGACACGCCGTAGCTGTCCACTTCTGGGGTCACCGTTTTATCACTTCAGGAGGAAAAGTAACATTTCTCTGTTCATCTTGTCTAGAAGTTTGAATTATTCAGATATTCAGGAAGTCTTGCTCTTGTTCTCTATATTTCTCCCTTTTAGTCTGTGTGCTGTGTGTGCGTGTGTGTGTGTGTGTGTGTGTGTGTGTGTGTGTGTGTGTGTGTGTGTGTATGTGTGTGTGTGCGTGTGTGTGTGTGTGTGTGTGCGTGCAGCAGTACAAGCTAAAATTGCTTCATCATGCTAAAGTGAGGTGAGCATAAATTATTTAGCTAAACCTGAGGAAATCACTCCTCTCTCTGGGAATTTGTGTCAGTGTAGGCTGCTTAAATTTCAGACAGATGGACACTTTCTCTCCCGCTTCAGGAGCGTGTGTGTTTTCAGCGCAGAATCGAGAAATAAAGACAAAAACCGACAGCGGAGATCTAATGCGAGGAAGTGCTGTCAGAATCCGCTGTAGTGAATCTGTAAAACACTTTAGAGCCGAGAGTATTTATTTGCATACGATTTGACACAGATAAAGCGCGCAGAGCTCGTAAGCGTGCAAACACACGCCGCGCTGGATGTGAAGTGTCGTGTTCGGATGCTCGTTCATGACGCCTGAATGCATGACTCCACCTGATTTTCCCAGGAACAAAACAGCATGATAAGACGCCCGTACCTCGAACCTCTCTGCCCTCACACACACACCGAATCTGTCTCTCTCTTATCTCTCACATACAGCTCAATGCCTAATACAATAAGCCCAGCAGCCTCTCTCTCTCTCTCTCTCTTTGTGTTTTTGGTTTTAACCACTAATACTGTCTTAACACGTCTAGTTTCTTTAATTATTACATTTGTTTTTAAAAGCACTTCTGTTCTGATAGCGGTTGTTCGGGGTAGTCCAAATATTTGCCTTCCATCAGAATATCATTTAACGCCTTTCTTTGCCAGTACGCGCAAATGATTTTGTCTGTGTTTCAGACATACATTGATAAAGTGTCAGTGACCTGATATGTAGAGCACTACATTGCCATAATATTTGCCATTTTAATACCGCTGAGCCCTTTTTGTTGATAATATAAAACCCAGAAAGCATGGGTTTACATGGTAGACTGTAAGAAGCCAGAGAGCGCGTTATCTTTTACATAAAATAAATAGGAACATTATTCCAAATAATTTGTTTTTCATAATCTGCTCCATGCTTTTCAGTCACGAGTTCCTCTTATGGACCCTTAATTTGTATTATATCATATTTGCATCAAACTATAAAAAACTATTTATCGAGTTTTTCATTTTGCTATATGAGCAAAAAATATATTTGTGTTACTCTCCCATTCGCTGCTCTTGAAGTTGCTCTTGAACCCAGAAATGTGGATTTAAAAAAAAAAAAAAGATGTAAAATGATGTAACTTTTGACTTTAAATTGTACATTTCTGTACAGTTTATCTCCTGCTTCGTTCAGAAGTATTATTAATAATAGTACTTATTGAAATAGCTACGCTATTAAAAAATAAAGGAACTTTACGGTGCCATTTTTTCACATCTGAAGAACGATTCTGTTTCATGAAAGATTCACGGTGAAAGGAGGTTCTTGAGATTGTAAAAAGCAAAGAAAGAACCCTTGACTGAAAGGGTCGTTGAGGAACCAAAATGCTTCTTCAATAGCATTACTATAAAGAACCTTTTAAGCACCTTTATTTTTAAGAGTGTAGTATAACACATCCGTCTTATTCAGACCAAAGTCACTTGAACACATTTTCTCGATAGCAGCACGGACCTCGTAAACAAGTGTGCAAGATCTCAAGGAGTTCTGCGAGGTGGTGCGCTTCCCGTGTTGGCGTTGGTGAGAGGTTAGGTCACATTTTCACGTGTGTTTTCAGAAGGAATGAAGCGCCGGGTGCTCGGCCCAGTGGAGGGAAACAGTTTCTCAGGGCGAGAGATGATTAACTGTTATCTCAGCACGGATTTGACGTGCACAGCTCCGCTGACTCAGGTAGAGTCTGCGAACGCTGCTCAGGAAATGAAATTTCTCCCCCGTCCCACCAGGACAGAGTATAATCCTCTCGACACAACCAGATTAGCACCGCCGCTAATTGGTGACAGCTTCCTCTCCGTCAACCTGTTTACCGCGTGTGCAGGCAGCGTGCGTGCGCGCTTGATTTATTTTCAAGCCATTAGAGAATAAAGCCACGTTTGTGTAGCGCTAAAAGGAGCTGCGTTCTTATTTATTCTAATATCCGGAACATAAAAAGAAAAAAGAAAGAAAGAAACGAAACCATCCCCTACGAATGCCATTACAAACCATCAACTTTTAAGCATCGAAACGATGCTAAGCAGTTTTTCCGTAGTGTGTTTTGGGACATATGTGACCCTGAAGCACGAAACCAGTCATTACGGTCATTTTTTTAAATTGATACGTATGCATAATCTGAAAGCTGAATAAATGACTTTTGCATTGATGTGTGGTTTTTTTAGGATAGGACAATATTAGGCAGCTCTTTAAAAATCACTGGTTAAAAACAGTGCATTTAAAGTTGGCCAAATGAAGTTCTTAGCAATGCAATCATGATCTTTGTCTTAAAAAAAGAAAAGGACAATTTTGACCAATGCAATGTATTGTTTGCTATTGCTTCACCTGTGTGACTGAAGAAAGGTTTCGTGCTCCAGAATCATGTATTACATTAGGATTTAAGGACCACTAGTAAAAGGCGATCGAGTAAATATTACAATTTTGCGTCGGTATAGACAGGGTTGATGGAAAGATGTGTAAATAAATTGATTCTGTTGACTTTACTGACATTTTTAAACATTTCACCCCTGTGAAAAAACATCTTAGCTCGGCAGAACAGAGATATTCCAGAGCTCCAAACATCCCTGATCAGGAGCAGACAGTGTGTGTTTTACTCGGCGGGGAGGTGCTGGGTTTTTTCACATGAGACGCTAAGAAAACTCTTGCTTTTGTGCGTCTAATGGTCCGTTGGCACCTTGAGTTCTGTAAGAAGCCAATTTGTAGCGGTGACAGAGCTAGCGCGTGTGCGGTTAGCGCGAGGCTACCTAACCGCCTCGGTTCAAGCTGTAAAAGGCTGATTAGTTTCTTTCTGCCGTGCCGCAGCTGAGTTCCTGTCACCCACACGGCTTTCATCCTCTCACACCTTACACATACACCAGCGCAGATAAGAGCCGCGGTAACAAACAGGCTCACACACACACACACACACACGCACTAAAAAAGAAACAAGCCCGTCACAAATGAAAGCTTTCGGTAGCGGTGGCCCTTTCTGTGTGTCCTCTCACCTCACGGCTTCATCCCGCTTTTCTCCAGGTCCCCAGGTGGATGTCCCTCTCCGTCCTTTAGCCGATTGATGGAGCTCTGGGTTATTATGGGTGTCAGTAGATGCTCTTTAATAAAGATGAGCTGGTGGGAGGCCTGTGATACTGACAGAACACTGTCCTTCTGAAAATAACTAAACAGCCAGTGGAGTCCAACGACTGGGGTACACTTTCTGTTTCAGGTTATATACTCTCTTTATTAAATGTAGATGGATAGACGGCTTGTTGATGTGAGAACTGTTTAATGATTGAGTCCGATTCGTGAACAGATTGGTTCTAAGAATCCGTTCCACAGATTGATTGGGGAAGTGTCGGACTGACATGAAGACAAAATAACCTAAACATGCATTCATACTTTGTAAAATGTAAACCAACTGTGTGATGATGTTTCAGAGTTAAATTAGATTGTTATCTCTAAATTAGAGAGTTATGCCTAGATTGTTTTTTTTTTTTTTTGCACTGAATTATGAATCGTTTGCCTCATTGGAGGATTACAATACAGAACACAGAAACACGATCACACACTCCCAAACACAGACCTTTTTTTTTTTTTTTTTTTTATATCTGTCATATTTACAACAAATGAATGTCTTCCGTTATCTACTACGTGTAATTCACACTTGTGCATCACTTCATATATCTGTCTTTGGCCTGAGAGAGTATTTCACGTCCGGGTTATTCTTGAATAATAACAACCACATTACAAAAAAAAAGCATTTAACCTAAGCACCTAATATACATACCGATGTTTATTTCTGCTGCAGGTTTAGCAGCGCAGCAACTTCACTCTTGAATTACAATGTAGGAAACACCATTATGTGTTTCCTCGACTCTAATTACCTGTTTTGCGTTTGTTAATGGTGATAGCGGGAGTGTATAGTTTGGATGAAAAGGTCTCATATCTGCTGCTGAAAGAAAAGAGGTTTCATTATCAGCTCCGTGCTTAAAAGTCTCCGGCGCTTGGAAGTTCAGCAAAGCAGAAGAAGATGAAAGGCTTTTGTTAAACATCTGCATAGTCCAGGTTTCCTGTGACCTGGTGAAACCCCCGGCCAGAACCCAATCACTCCCGTCTTCCTCTCTCTCTCTCTCTCTCTCTATCTATCTTTCTTTGAGACAGAGAAGTAAACCCTGCCGTCGTTTGATTGTGTGCCGAGATGGTGACAGGAAGAAGGAGGGTAAAACAAAAAAGACCTCCAGGGTGAGGATGGAGGGAGAATTATCAGGTTGGTGACGGAAAGTGCCAGTTTGCCCGACTACCATTTTTTTTTCCGGCTTCGGCAAGGAGTCCAAATACAGTTTTTCTTAGCTCTGGCACAATCTGCTTCCCCCCCCTCCGTGATGACACAGTCTCGCGTCCTTCAGCGGGCAGAGGGGTGGGGTAATTAAAGCTTTCATTATTGTGTTGCTTATCTCTCTGGAAGGAGAAACGTGAAAATCCCCAAACAAAGAAAAGCGTGTATAAGATGATTATGGTGCGGTCTAAGCGCAGAAATATCGAGAGAAAAAATGGTTCCTTGCACTTTCTTAAAGCAGGAGGAGTGTGTTTATGGAGTTTGTTGGAGGATTAGATCCCTGTTGGCTTAGTTTGGAGAAAGCAAAAACTTAGCAGTTTGGGTTTTAGCCGGACTTCCATCTCAAAACTCTGAATTCACTAAAAATTGTGTGGCCCTTTTGATTATTTTTCAGTTTAGCTCGATCGACTAGAAAATGTATACTTTTCAATGCAAGTCACTTTAGATAAGTCACTTACAAATGTGAGCCTGGAGCAAAAAAGCAGTCACGAGTAGCATGGGTATAACAAAATTATCCATTTCTCTTTTATGCCAAAAATCATTAGGATTTTAAATAAAGCTCAGATGTTTTGTAAGCTTCCTTATTTCTTGATTGGCAATATGCATTGCTTAGAACTTCATTTGGACAACTTTAAATGCGATTGAGTTTTTTGCACCACTCGGATTCCAGATTTTCAAACAATTGCATTTCAGCCAAATATCGTCCTGTCCTAACAAAGCACGCAGAGTTGAGTGGAAATTCCTTCTAGTAGCACATTTCTGCAGGTCTATACGGAGCAAATAATGTGCTTAACAAAGACTTCCGGTCTGAATAAAGATCTGAGAGCAGCCGCAGGGAATTCAGTTCAGACAGGAAGTGCATCGAACGGCCAAGCAGAGGGAAACCTCTGACCCGGAGACCCGTCAACTGTCTGGGAGAACACACGGATGGCTCGCAGGCGCAGACTTGGCCCGGTGTGTGCGCTTCTGTGTGTGCAGAAGCGCTACGAAAGCGGGAGTCCATAATCACAATAACGTGTTTAACGTGTAAACTAGCGAGAGACGGATTATAGCTGTCCGTGGGAACTGCGAGGAGGCGACAATTCAACTGTTCACCTTTTTCTCTCTACATCCGTCCTCATAATGACCTGTCTATTCTTCCGCCGTCTTGCCTTACCTCAGGCACCTTGCCTCCGTTTCTTCATTGCATTTCCCAATTAGGCTTGTACTCATTGTTAGTTTATTAGCAATGGCAGGGGCTCCGCAAATGTGTTTGCTGATATTCACTTGTTAATGACCAAATTCAAACCCTATTGAACGGATACGCAGCTGTGAGAGGCCGCTAATAATAGCCTCTCTGAGACAAAAGATGAAGGAAATGGCATTACAGGGCGTAACAATAGAACTCCATTGGTACTCTAATGGCACGGCCTTTCATTTAGAAATTGTTTCCTTTTTAAATTCTTTGAGCTGCCTGCATAAATCCCAGCGCTCAGCGGAGGCATTTCTGCAGGTCAGGAGCGTGCATGTTTTGCGCGCTCCCTCTGAAAGGTATTTTCACCTGGGGAAAGCCCTCCCCGTGCATTCGCCGGCGCATTAGCGTGGTTTTAACGAGGCAGGTACTGTTCATTAGGGCAGAGGTAAGGGGGAGGAAAAGTGAGAAGAACAAACAAGTCGAGGCATTTGTTCGCGGTGTAATCTACACATCAATTATCCTGCTGAGCTAATTAGCACCTAGCCGTACCCCAGGTACCTGCACTCTCGCAAGAAACGGCTTTCATGCCTGTGATCAAAAGAGAACGGCTCGGAGGGAAACGCTCGGAGAACTGAGCCAGAGAGGTGGACAGGACATCAAAACTTCCACTTTTACCCACTGCGCAACTCTCGGCGGCCCCTCCGTACACCTAAAGAGAACAGGGAACGCTCAATTATGTAAGGAACACGCTCGCATTGTGGTGCACCACTGGCTGAAAGACCGGCGCTTTGATGCTACCTTTTACAAAAAAAAGAGAACTTAGGCATTAGGCACTCGATTTTTTTTATGTTGCATCTGAGCGTAGTGGATTACTGAAAAACAAGCCAATGTAAGACAGCGAGGCTGGATCGTTAGGCATGTGTATCTCATAACTGAAGCCGATACTACATGCATCTCAATGATGTGGTACATTTTACCTCAATGCAATGCAATGGGGGAAAATTATGCTATGTAATTAAATATGATACAGAAGTTTTTTTCTTAATTTTTTGTTATTATTTGGTGGAAAATGCAGCTCTACTTCTCCATGTTAATATATTTTCTATGTGATCTCCGTGTTGTGATACATCATATTCACGTGTCGGCGGCGGTGATGAGTGAAACAGTTTAGATAGGAAAAAATCAAGCTACATATGCAATATTTGTCTCAAATTATTGGTCACTTTCTTGAACAGCACAAATATAATACCAATGCAGATATGTTAGAAACGATGCATCGTGACACAAATGCCAACTTGTTTCAGATGCACATTTTTTTAAATCGGGTTGCATCATTAAGTTTTAAGCCGATGATTCAGTGAATCTTGCCATGCCTACAGAGTATTATATGAGGCAGATGAGCTTGCAGAAAATGAATGGAGAAGTCCCGCATGCATCACAAGAGAGTAGAAACAGTTTTATTACATTTAAAGGTATTTTTTGTAACATACACATGGATGATAGGGTCGCATTTTGAAAAAAATGATAAATGATGCTGTAATATGGCAAGTCAGCATGCATGTTGGGTTTTGTATACCTTTGCTGCATTGGAAATTTGACTATTTTTGTTACCGCAGCCAGACTATATCAGTATATTTAACACAAAATCACTCACATTTTACGAGTTCAACATTTGCTTGATTTGATTGCAGCTTTGCAAATACCTTTCAGATATGATCTATTATGCAGTTTAGCTCATTGTCTCAACATTCAGCATATGAATATGAGTATCTTTGTCATGCTAACGGCCTCCGTTCTGCAGTAAAGGTGCAGCGTGCTGTTGTGTTTAAGCGGCCCAGCTGAAGATTAGGCTTAAGAGAGGCGCATTTAGCATAAGAAAGCTTGGCGGGGGGTCCGCCAGCGTGCCGCGGGGCTGTCTGTCTCAGGTCGTTATTTGGGTTGAGCGGGTCTTGTGTGACAGAGCGTGGGGCGATCGCAGCATCCAGCTCTAATTAAACGCGTCGGTGTGTTTCTCAGGATGGCAGTGAAAAGGCAGGTGAGGGAACTCGACCGTCTCTCGGTGTGTTTGTTTTGTGCCGTGCTCGGAGACATCGAACTCGTTTCCAGAGTTAATCGGTTATCTCGCCGGTGAGCGTTTGTAAACCGGCCGGTTGAGTTAAACAGCTTGCTGCTGGTGTTCGTCGGTGAGCAAGGGTTAATTGGGCTGTGTAACTGTGTCAGGTGCGTGTGGGGCATCGGTGGCCCCGCCGGGCTCTTGGGGGCCCCTGTTGTCACCAGGGCCTCATTTGCTGATTGGAGAACGGAGGTAACAGGATGAAAAGAGGCTGTTTCCTGCAGCTTGTTTGATACCTGGTGGGGAGCTTTTCAGGTGACAAAGACCCCGAGCGGTGGGGGGGGAACAGATGTGTTCTACCCTCTCATTAGCATCTGAATGAGCAGCTCAGATTGGGCTGGCCGGGGGGCTCTACCTCTCACCTGGATAGTCCTGCTCTGATCTTTATACCATCTGAGGACCTCTTCCCCCCCGTCCCCTCTATCCGTCTGACCCCCAGCTGGGCGCTGGCAGAGTTTTTTATGACAGTAATCGACCTGAGCACAGATGCTTTTCCCAAAACCTGCCCTCGCACGGATTTCACTCTCTCATTGTGCCCAAAACGCATCGGGAAAATTCGGCCCCACAATGAATGCGACCCCCCCGTGACCCCCTCGCCGGGGCCTGGAAGACGTCCAAGAGGCTGTTTTCACCCCCCTCCCTCCTCCGCCCTGTGCGCTTTTTTATTTTATTAATTTTCCATTCATGCGCACTGAAAGGCCTCCGTATTTTACAGCATCAGGTTGATAAATGGCGTTTCCTTTTCTTCGCTTCTGACAGACCCCGAGAAAACAAAAAGCCTCTGTTGCTCTTTCTTTGCTCGTGAGATATGTTTCAATATAAATTTTGTTACCCAAATAGACCCAAGTGAACGAGGAGTGCCGCACTTGATTATGGGAGAATTTGTAACGAGATCTCTGCAAACTCTGAGCACAGTTTGACACGGATGCGAGTCAACAATGAAGGTTTTTGAAATACATTTAGTTCATGCTAACTGTACTTCAAATGCATTTTCATGTTTGCAATTCTACAAATTTTACTTAATGCACTTTAATTGTACCAAAGTCCAATTAAATACATACTTGTGTGTATCTGATGGTGCTAAAGTGGAATATCGCAAGGTACACTTTAAATATTTATTTTCATTTAAAGCCCTATATTATTCAAAGATCATATAATAGTCGTTAAAACATATTTAATATTTTATTATCTTAATGTTCCTCCCGTGGGCCCACCACCTGCAGGAGGGACCGTAAGGGGCTTGGTGCCTTGTGGTTTGGGTGGCAGTCGAAGGCGGGGACCTCGACAACCCAACCCCTGGACTCAGAACCTAGTTCTAGGGACATGGAACGTCACCTCTCTGGGGGGGAAGGAGCCTGAGTTGTTGCGGGAGGTCGAGAGATACCGGCTAGAGATAGTCGGGCTCACCTCCACGCACTGCTTGGGCTCTGGAACCCATCTCCTCGAAAGGGGCTGGACTCTTCACTACTCTGGTGTTGCCCACAGTGAGGCGGCAGGCTGGTGTGGGCTTGCTCATAGCTCCCCAGCTTAGCCGCCATGTGTTGGAGTTTAACCCGGTGGACGGGAGGGTCGCCTCCCTGCGACTCCGGGTTGGGAGGACTCTCACTGTCATTTGTGCTCACGGGCCGAATGGCAGTGTAGAGTACCGGCCTTCTTGGAGTCCCTGGGAGGGGTGCTGGAAAGTGCTCCAACCGGGGACTCTATCGTCCTGCTGGGGGACTTCAACGCTCACGTTGGTGATGCTAGTGACACCTGGAGGGGCGTGATTGGGAGGAACGGCCCCCCCGATCTAAACCTGAGTGGTGTTCTGTTGTTGGAATTCTGTGCTAGTCACGGTCTGTCCATAACGAACACCATGTTCAAGCATAAGGGTGTCCACCAGTACACGTGGCATCAGGACACCCTAGGGCGGAGGTCGATGATCGACTTTGTGGTTGTATCATCTGATCTCCGGCCGCATGTCTTGGACACTCGGGTGAAGAGAGGGGCGGAGCTGTCAACTGATCACCACCTGGTGGTGAGTTGGATTCGTTGGCGGGGGAGGAGGCCGGACAGACTTGGCAGACCTAAACGCACTGTGAGGGTCTGTTGGGAACGTTGGCAGAGACCCCTGTCAGGGAGATCTTCAACTCCCACCTCCGGCAGAGCTTTGACCGGATTCCGAGGGAGGCTGGAGACATTGAGTCCGAGTGGACTATGTTCTCTACCTCTTTGGTCGACGCAGCCGTCCGGAGCTGTGGCCGTAAAGTCTCCGGTGCATGTCGTGGCGGCAACCCCGAACCCGATGGTGGACATCGGAAGTAAGGGATGCCGTCAAGCTGAAGAAGGAGTCCTATCGGGCCTGGTTGGCTCATGGGACTCCTGAGGCAGCTGACAGGTACCGTGGGCCAAGCGGACCGCTGCCGGGTGGTTGTGCAGGCAAAAACTCGGGTCTGGGAGGAGTTCGGGAGGCCATGGAAAATGACTATCGGACGGCCTCAAAGAGGTTCTGGCAAACCGTCCGGCGCCTCAGAAAAGGGAAGCAGTGCCCTGCCAACACACCGTATACAGTGCTGGTGGGAACCTGCTAACCTCGACTGGGGATATTGTCGGGCGGTGGAAGGAATACTTTGAGGACCTCCTCAATCCCGCCAACACGTCTTCCACTGAGGAGCAGAGGCCGGGGACCCGGGGGGACTCGACCATCACCCTGGCTGAGGTCACTGAGGTTGTTGAGAAGCTCCTCGGTGGCAAGGCACCAGGGGTGGGCGAGATCCGCCCGGAGTACCTCAGGTCTCTGGATGTTGTAGGGCTGTCTTGGCTGACACGCCTCTGCAGCATCGCGTGGACGCGGGGACAGTGCCTCTGGACTGGCAGACCGGGGTGGTGGTTCCTCTTTTTAAGAAGGGGACCGGAGGGTGTGCTCCAACTATAGGGGATCACACTTCTCAGCCTCCTGGGAAAGTCTATGCCAGGGTACTGGAGAGGAGAATCCGTCCGATAGTTGAACCTCAGCTTCAAGAGGAACAATGCGGGTTTCGTCCTGGGCGTGGAACACTGGACCAGCTCTATACCCTCTTCAGGATGCTGGAGGGTTCCTGGGAGTTTGCCCAACCAGTCCACATGTGTTTTGTGGATTTGGAGAAGGCATTCGACCGGGTTCCTCGTGGTGTCCTGTGGGGGGTGCTCTGGGAATATGGGGTAAGGGGCCCTTTGCTAAGGGCTGTCCAATCCCTGTATGATCAGAGCAGGAGCTTGGTTCGCATTGCCAGCATTAAGTCAGACTTGTTCCCAGTGCATGTTGGACTCCGACAGGGCTGCCCTTTGTCACCGGTCCTGTTCATTATTTTTATGGACAGGATTTCTAGGCGCAGCCGGGGGCCGGAGGGGGTCTGGTTTGGTGACCACAGAATAGCTTCTCTGCTTTTTGCTGATGATGTTGTTCTGTTGGCTACATCTGGCCAAGACCTACAGTGTGCGCTGGGGCGGTTTGCAGCTGAGTGTGAAGCGGCTGGGATGAGAATCAGCACCTCCAAGTCTGAGGCCATGGTCCTCAGTCGGACAAGGGTGGCTTGCCCCCTTCAGGTTGGTGGGGAGCTCCTGCCCCAGGTGGAGGAGTTTAAGTATCTTGGGGTCTTGTTCACGAGTGAGGGAAGGATGGAACGAGAGATCGACAGACGGATCGGTGCAGCTTCTGCAGTAATGCGGTCGCTGTACTGGTCTGTCATGGTGAAGAAGGAGCTGAGCCGCAAGGCGAAGCTCTCGATTTACCGGTCGATCTTCGTTCCTACTCTCACCTATGGTCATGAGCTTTGGGTCATGACCGAAAGGATGAGATCTCGGATACAAGCGGCCGAAATGAGTTTCCTCCGTAGGGTGGCTGGGCGCTCCCTTAGAGATAGGGTGAGGAGTTCAGTCACTCGGGAGGAGCTCGGAGTAGACCCGCTGCTCCTCCACATCGAGAGAGGCCAGCTGAGGTGGCTCGGGCATCTGTTCCGGATGCCTCCAGGACGCCTCCCAAGGGAGGTGTTCGGGCATGTCCCACCGGGAGGAGGCCCGGGAAGACCTAGGACACGCTGGAGGGACTATGTCTCTCGGCTGGCCTGGGAGCGCCGGTGTTTCCCGGAAGAGCTGGAGGAAGTGTCTGGGGAGAGGGGAGTCTGGGCGTCCCTGCTTAGACTGTTGCCCAGCGACCCGGCCCGGATAAGCGGAAGAAGAAGAAGAAGAAGATTATCTTAATGTGCATTGTGCACAAGTAATATTCGAATAATGATTCATTAAAATGTTTATATCAGTGAGTTAATAGATTTGAACTACGCTTAGCATGAAATAAATGTCTACTACTTTGCTACTACGGACATTACTGATCTCCATTTGCTCCCCATTTGTGTTTATTGCCATTTTTAGGAGAAACTCCTGAGATCTTTTCCTGTGCACGGGAGCCATGTTTAGGGATGACTCTGTGTGTGTTCTTCTTCTGCGTGTAAACACGACGGTTTTATTTCAGTGTGTTTGATTTGTAGAAAGTCATGCTGATCTTCAGGTGGGACTCTGTCGGACAGAGATAAAGGTTTTTCTTTCTAAAGGCTGGACTGCGAGCCAGGAATGCAGTGCAACCTTGAGTGGCTCAAAACGCTGTTCTCAGCTTGTACTTATCTCGGTGATAGTTTAGAGCTGCAGAATAAGGAGGAAAATATATATATGTACCGAACACTGGACGGAGCGCTACTACTGTCGTGTTTAGACTCACTCAGTTTCCTTCGCCTAACAGACGTTCCTGCTCTTATTGTGAATGATTCATCAGCGCAAATTATTCCAAAGAAAGGAAAACACACCTTACCTTTGTCTGTCATATGCTCATTCTTTATTTATATCAAAGCAAATCACAGTCAAATGATCCCGTTACAGAGTATAATTACATCTCAGATTGTGTTTAGCCATTATTACTCCAAACACACAGTAATCTGCTTTGACAGAGCTATATGTTACTGCGGCGCTCCTATTAATCTTGCGCAAAAGTAAATACGTTTACAAAAGTGGATCGGGAAATACTCTATACAATATGTATTGATGTTTTAATCAGCTGTGGCAAAATTAATTTTTCCGTGATTGCTCACATTTAAATCTGCATGTACTTAGTGCAAGTTATTTATTTTTATAGATTCCCGTTTTATTAAAATAGACCTTACGGCCTTTATCTGCAAAACATGCCGTGATTCTGCTGTGAGAATCTGTGTGTAGTTTGTTTTTTTTTTTTTATCTGGAGAGTTGAGAATGTCATGAATAGCCAGTGTCACAGATCATAATTTTCCCAACACAACTGACTTGAAGGTACACGTATAGCAGGCTTAGTGAAAGAGTGTGAGCGATGATCAAACGCCTCGCCCTTATTAAATAGTTTGTCTGTCTGATAACACTGCTCTGTGACAGACACAACCCCACAATACTACATACTGCGTCCGTCAGCGCATTCCTCTACCTGCCCATGTGTGAGAGAGAGATGGAGAGAGAGAGAAATAGAGGGAGAGAGAGAGAGAGAGAGAGAGAGAGAGAGAGAGAGAGAGACAGAGAGAGAGACAGAGAGAGAGACAGAGAGAGAGAGAGAGAGAGAGACAGAGAGAGAGAGAGACAGAGAGAGAGAGAGACAGAGAGAGAGACAGAGAGAGAGAGAGAGAGAGAGAGACAGAGAGAGAGAGACAGAGAGAGAGAGAGAGACATGGAGAGAGAGAGAGAGAGAGAAATAGAGGAGAGAGAGAGAGATAGAGGGAGAGAGAGAGAGAGAGAGAGAGACAGAGAGAGAGACAGAGAGAGAGAGAGAGAGAGAGAGAGAGAGAGAGAGAGAGAGAGAGAGAGAGAGAGAGAGAGAGAGAGAGAGAGAGAGAGAGAGAGAGAGAGAGAGAGACAGAGAGAGAGAGAGAGAGAGAGAGAGAGAGAGAGAGAGAGAGAGAGAGACAGAGAGAGAGAGAGAGAGAGAGAGACAGAGAGAGAGAGAGAGAGAGATAGAGGGAGAGAGAGAGAGATAGAGGAGCAGGGGGCAGGGAAGGAGGCTGGAGTGTCTTTGTGTCTGTCTGCTGTAGGAGAGTGTTTGGGTGGGGAGGGCAGAGAGGCGTTTACCCCTGGAAGAGACCTGGAGTATTCCACCGAGAGAAGATCAACTGCATTAACAGACCTTATTACACGGCTCTCTGGGATACTCGATTGTGATTGGTCAACGGCGGCATTCTGCATTTTAATTCCGCTAAATCGTATCAAGTGATTTCCATCATAACTCTTTCGGAGAGTTTGTGCAAATAAATCAATTCATAAATAATTTAAAGATTTGTTTCCGTCACTCCACTTTTTTTTGAAACTTTTTATCATTTCATCTTGTGACGCAGTTTTCTAAACTCAAATGTTTCTATACTAAATGTTTAATCCCAGCTAACATTTCGATAACAAGCTCGTCTTTTCTTTATATTCTCTGAACATTTAAAAGTTTTTTGTTAGTTTTGTTTTATAAAGAAAAAAAATGTTGCAAGCTAAATATGTTACCAGCAAAAATTAGATCTAATAACCTTTTGTTAATATTCATATCATTTCTTTACGTTCTCGTATGGGAATGTTACATCTGAATGTTGAAACATAAAAAAAAAGTTCAAGTTCCAGCTAAAATGTATCAGAAATAAAACATCCTGTGAATTCGGTACGCGTCATTTTTAATCTGCTAATGTTTTGAGAACATCGTTAAGGACCAAGGAAGTTACTGGAGAACTTTGTTCCAAAGAAAACCTTCCTTTTTATCTGTGATGTTCCTCTGCTGGGATTATAATGGAATCAATAGCTTCATGTTAGTTTCTCCTGTAAAGTTTAAGAAGCTCTTTTAAAAGGACATCTGACTGTAGTCGAGCTACTTTAAATCACGTCCCCCAGAAAGCGCGTGTTCGTGCATCTCAGCCGATGACGTTGGATTCTTGCCGCATCAGAAGTCTAGAAGTGTGTTTTTCAGGTAAACAGCAGTGAAAGGCTCCTGTGTCTGTGTGTGTGTGTACTTGAATGAATGTTTTAACAGCGCTCGGAGATCAGCTGCAGTCAAATACGCACTAAAGCGATCACAGCTGAGGACTTTTTGGAGTTGCATCAATATTTGATGAGCAACCTGGTTGAAAAGAGTCGAGGAGCATTTCCACGTTCCCTCATCCTGTTCATTCACGTAAACGGCCCCATCTGAACATATTTAGGTGGGAAGACAGCAACAACCCCGAGAGCAGGTGTCGTTCTGTTCCTCTTTTATATTTATACACGTTTATGGAAAATATAAAGCGGCGAGAGTAAAGTGAAGCGTGCTGAACGTTTCGCCTCATTCACCGCCAAAAACGACCGCGCATAAAAGGCCCTTTCAGACGAGAGAAAATAAGAAATTGTGCGTCTTTGTGCGAGAGAAGTGGCGGTGTGCCGGGCTGGGGCAGAAAGCGTTTTATCCCGCTAAAGGTTTTGTGTGTATTTGGTTAGTTACGGCAATTACGGTCACTAACTGACAGCCAAACGCATGCGGGAGAGCGAACGGGCTGCCTCTGCCGCAACACTCACTGTCGAACATCTGCTGAGAGATTTGCATATTAATTAACCCATATTAACTCTAATTATTCTGGGAAATTATCAAATAAATTAAATTTTCTAATTTTAACCTTTCCTTTGCTTGACGGATGTGAGAGCCGGAGATACCCCTGTTACCCCGCTCACCTGCACCGATGCCCCCGTCTCTCCTCTCGCTTCTCCTTCGAGACACCCAGGACCTGTTTTTTCTCTTTAGGACCAGGAGTTCAGATTTAGGCTTGCCCTGACAAAATGTACATCCGCTGCCCCAACCGCAGACGTGATACTTTTTGAAAATGTCGTGTGTAAATGTGCAAACATTTATTGATTGATTTTATGTGAAGAATGACTTTACGATCGATCTGATAATGGATTGATTTACCGCTTTAGCGCTTTTCGCAACGCGCGTTCCTTCAAAAGCAGCTTTACGGAAGAAATGCATTGAGTTTATACGTTTACAAACACTTTAGAACATGCAACACTTATTTACTCTATGACTTTTCCCTCAATAAATTGCTAATTTGCTTTTTATTAATAGTAAGTAATGTTGAGTTTAGGTATTGGGTGGGATTATGGATGTAGAATAAGGTCAAACGGAATAAAGCATTAATATGTGCTTGATATCTGCTACTAATATACTAATAAATGGCTAACGTTCTAGTAATATGCATGCTATTAAACAACTTGTCAAGAGACCAACAATTTTCACATTGTTTCATAAAAGCTTATTAATGTTTATAATGCATCTTCATGCCTTGTTGCATTTATCAGATTAGAGCTGGACAAAAATATAGTAGGACCAAAGATATGAACAAAGAAGCAGTTCAGTATTGCTGTATAGTGTATCTGCGTACGAGATCGGTCGCATGCATCCAGCTCTATATAAACAGCTGGGGGAAGATATATTATGCAACCGAATCAAAAAGTACGCTTTTAAATTTCTTTAATGTAAAAGAAAAATCGCATTCGTATCACACTCTTTCAGTGCAGCTCACCACAAAAGCGTTCGATACATAGAAAAAACAAGGCACGAAAGCATGTGCATGCTATTTTTGAGATGCATCGATGCGTCTTTGGTCAGTTTTGGCTGAATCTCTCTCACGTTGGCTCGGGGTTTTCTGTATTGTTGCCCTGTGCACACAGATTTTATTGCGTCATTCATCCCGGGGTGGGCGAGAGATCTTTTGTGTGCATGTGTTTCTGGTTGGCTCGCGGACGGAGAGGGGGGCGACCCGAGCAGCACAGATGGTGGAAGCGCGCGGTGCCGGGCCGGTCCGAGCCGAGCGGCTAAACCTTTCCAGCCTGTTGCTCCGGCCCCGCAATATAAATGGGACTTTAATTCAATTAGAGTCCGGCTACTGTGGCCGCCTCACGGCAGAAATTATTGAACATATCCACCCCCTTCCTGAAACACACCCGCTCGGGCCGTCCTGGATCCGCACACAGACACAGGAGTTGTTTTACACATCGCTGAGTTTCTCCATTCACTGGCCTCTCAAAGCTGCTTCACTCTTTCACTCGTCTTTTGTTCGCTCTCGGCTGCTGCCCTTCTGTCCCTTTCTCTTCACCACACCACCCCCTTTTCGTCTTTCGCTCCCTTTCTCTTTCTTTCACTCTTTATTTTTTTTCTTGAGGCGTTGCACGGCTTCCCCAAATCCCCCATATCAATCTGGAAGAGCTTCATATGAAAGCGGTTCATGGACACACAAGCAATAAATACATAAATAAAAAAAGGTTGTCGTTTTGATAAACACTGTAGTCACAAATCGTGCTTTTTCGGAGAAAAAGATCTTTTCTTATAAATTAGATCTGCTGCTCTATAAATTATTTATATCTATGGTCTTATGTGACACGTTTGCATCTGATTTTTTTTCTTTACTTAGAAATGTTGGGTAAAGAAGAGACGAAGTTGAGATGAGATCTCGTTGTAAGCAATGAAAGAGCAACCGTTGAGCAATAAAATTGTCTTTGCACGTAAACAGACATTTTTAAAAAAGTGTTTTTTTATTGTGCAGTTGGGTTAGGTTTTGACTAGGTTAAAAAATCACTTAAAAAATATGACTTATATGATGAGTTGGGGGAGTTTAAATGAGTTTAAATAAAAGCGAGTAAGACGTTTCCATTAGTATGCATTGACTAAAGAGCAGTACATTTGTTACAGTATTTATTCATAGTTGTTGACATTAAATAAAAATGGCGACTGCTCGGGTCCAATAACTAGTCAAGTTAGAAGATATGACTTCTAATTAACATGCTTTAAGAGTATTATATATTGTTAGTTCACGTCAACGGACGTACTTGACTAATGTTAACAAACTGAACCTTGCTGTAAAGTGTAACCCAAGTATTTTTACATACATTATTATTATCTTTATCCCTCTCGATCTGTTAAACCTGAAGTGAAAGGGAGATAGGAGCGTTGAGATCTGTTGGAGCTGAAGGTGTTCAGGTGATCTGCATGTGTGAGGCGGCATGCGGAGGGCCGGTTATCTTCAGCACGGTTCACGTCTCCTCCCATTAGCCCTGACGACTCGAGCGCAGCGTGTAGGTTTACCTGAGGGGGTCTGTCACCTCCACACACACACACACACACACACACGCAGCGTCAGGGCCACAGGCTGGTCTCGGGGCTCCTCTAGCGTCTGACCGCTGAGAGGCCCTCCGGTCGGGCTCGTGCCGCAGCGAGAGAGAGAGCCAGCCTGGAGCATGCACTAAACTCGTGTGGATTACTGCGTTCAGTGAGGAAAAGGAAGAAGGACACTTTGTTTAATTTCCCCCGCCTGTGTTTCTGGCTTCGTTTTGAGGCCTTTTTGCAGATAACATTGGATTTTAAACCGATTTTGCTGATGATGAAGACTGGAGTTCTTTCTTTAGGGACAGCATTTGTGTTTTGATGAGCACGGTTTCCGTGACACATTTCCTTTTCAAACAGGAAGTTGAGGTGAGGGATATCAAAAGGCTCCTTTTATGTGCGTAACATGTTACATATTGTGTGTTATTTCAGTTTTGTTAATATTTGAAAAAGATTACGTTTGAATATTTTTTCTTTAGTTCGTTTGTATGCAATTTTATCTGTTTAGTTTATTTAGTTAAGTAGTTTAACTAAGTGAAAAGAGAATGTTTTTCAGTTTTTTTATTGCCAGGCAACGATTAATCGCAAATAATCACATCCAAAATAAAAGGTTGTGTGTGCTCTGTGCTTATTATGTATATATGAATATGTTTGAGAAAAATGTGTTGTGTTTATATTTTAAATATAGTTAGTTATATATTATATGAATATAAATACATAAAT
This sequence comes from Puntigrus tetrazona, assembly GCF_018831695.1. Taxonomy (NCBI): domain Eukaryota; kingdom Metazoa; phylum Chordata; class Actinopteri; order Cypriniformes; family Cyprinidae; genus Puntigrus; species Puntigrus tetrazona. The sequence continues at coordinate 490,912 of NW_025047901.1, read as the reverse complement.
ATGTGTGCTTATAATAAATATACACAGCACACAAATTAAATAACCAAAATTGATTTTTATTGAATGTTAGTTAGCCCTGAATTCGTTTTAAATCGAGTTTCTTTGAACAAAAAATTACTTTCGGATTACTTTTGTGCTGTTTTGTCAGACGAGACTCTTTTAAATGCGCTTTTTTTTGTCAGCAGTTATAGAGTGAGGATAGTTTGTCACACTTTCAGCTTCTTTGAGTTCCTTCGGCTTGTCGTCATCTAAGTGTGTGTTTGCGTGGAGAAAGCGGCCATCGGAATCAATACCATCTCGCACGGCCCTGCGATTATCAGCCGCAGAAATGACAGGCCTGTCTGCGAGCGGTGCGTAGGTTAAGCCCAACATTAACAGTGACTGGGGCAATTAGGAATGTCATTTTAATTATCTGTGGCATCGGAGTGAGAGATGTTCCTTTTATTTGTTTGAAATCAAAAGCAGAGGAGCAGGTAGCATCGGCGCCAGAATGGCAGCCATAATCGCCTTTGTTCCTTTTGACACTCGCAGAAGATGCCGACGAATAGAGAGTGTCATCAGAGGAGAACTTAGCCGGCAAGTAAACATTATCGTTTCTTTGTGTCTGCGCTCTGGAAACACAAAAGACTGATTAGAGATGAGGTGAGGAATCACTGTAATGGCTGCCGTGACATTAGCAGGTTGGAATTATTGTGTTGAAGAGCACAATACCGGCGTGTGATAGGCTGTCTGTCAGCCAAACAATGCTCTCGCTCCGGAGTTTTTACTCCATCTGAAGTTCCACCCAACCCATCATTATTTATCGGCCTTTTCAAATCTTCCAGCAGCGAGTACAAAGTTGATGGATTTTGTTTTTAACTTCTCAAGATGTCACTTCTACTTTGTGGAAGCGCTGTCTCTCTCTTTCTGTCTCTCTCCTTCTGTCTCTCTTCTTAGCCGGTTTGGCTAACCTGTTCAGGAACACTCGTTTTCAGAACCTCTTTTAATGTCCAGATGTCTTTGTGCCATCACATCAAGTCTCTTCCGGCTGCATTTACTTGCGGTAAAAAGAGTACAATCGTAAAATGTTATTTAAAACGTCAAATGGCTGTTTTCTATGCGAATATGTTTTAAAATATAATTCATTTCGGCCTGTTTGCTGCTCGAGAAACATTTCTGATTATTATTAATGCTGAAAACAGTCGCGCCGCCTAATATTTTTGTGGAAACTGTGATGCATTTGATTTTTCAGGACACACAGAGGGATAGAAAGTTCAAAAGAACAGCATGTGTTTTTAAATATAAATCCATCGTAACATCATACATGTCTTTACTGTCACTTTTGATCAGTTCAATGCATCCTTGATGAATAAGGATGTTTCTGATTTGCGCGCATGTGGTTGAAATGGCCGATGCGAAGCCTATACTTTTGCTCCAGAACCTTCTTTCCTGCGGTCAGACTCGTGGAAGTCTTCCAGCACCGGCGGCCCGTCCAGAAATATTGCGTCCGGTCGCTGGGCGTGTGAAGGGTGTTTTGAATGTAAATGGGTTGAAGGTATATCTGGACCACACATCAAGCCTGAATGTCTCACTTATTCTTTTGGCTTTTCTATTCTTATTTCCTCCCTCCCTCTTTCGCTGTCTCTTTTCTTGAGTTCTTTCTCTCACAGAGAGCATTACTCAGTCTGAACTTGCCTAAACCCTTGTGGTCACACCTCTTGAAAAGGTTTTGTTTCCCCTGTCAATTGGTATTCAGCCCAGGTCACATACGCACACACATACACCGTTTTCATTTTAATTTGCACCTGTTGTGCAGTTGTTCGGGAGGCAAGTGCAGACCAGTGGATTAGCCAAAGATCATGTTAGGAACAGATATGCCAAGTGTAATCTTTTTGTCCACAGGGGAATGTTAAGATAGACCGTGCTTTGTGTGTGAGTGTGTGTGCGCGCATACTACTCTCGCTTACCAAAGCTAAACAATGCACAGATGAAAATAAATATAAATCTAATGCAAGGCCTTCCTTTATTAACTCATCCCAGAGGAGGTTAATACTCATTCGTTGTGTCACGCACATGCACAAGCTCAGTGATAACTTAATAACCTGCGATATTGATCGTCTGTTTGTATATGTTTGTTTTTTGACAGTGTTGGACTTTGAGAACGTTGTAGAAACTGGATCAGAGACGGAAGAAGAGGATAGGCTTCTGGTGTCGGAGGAGGACGGCTTGCTCAATGGGGCGGGGAGTCCAGTCAGCCTCGTCAATCATGAGTCCGTGGCTCCGCCCTCTCCGACCCTGGGTCACACGCTGCTGAGGAAGACTGTGGATGATGAAGATGATATGAAGGACAGTGGAATAGAGAACGTCTGGCATGAAAACGATTTGCTGAGTGCATCAGTCGATGGTACCGGTGAGTTACTCCCACTTTCATTATGACAAACATTCTACTTCCATCAAAGACACGCCCTCTTTTATCTTGGATGCTCCCATCTTCACTAAGTCACATCATCTTTTCTCCTAGACATGCGCATCTTCTCTTAGAACCACCTTTTTGATCCCTTAGACACACCAGTCTTATCTTAGGCTGAATCCCAATTCTGTTTTATTCCCCTTCCCCTTGTCCCTTGAAACAGAGTGTCAGGCGTAGAGGTGAAAATATTCCCCTGTGAATTGTGACACCGCTACTATAACGTCATCATACGTCTGGCTCCTACAATACACATACCTGCTGGTGTACATTACTGTTTAATATTAACATCGCTTTTTTTATTATTGCGTCGCTTACTGACAAAGAAACTTGTCAGTGCTGCCCTAGTTTAAGTACAGTTTAAATTGCTTCATCATATTTCCCTAACTCATTGTGAGGAGATTCACAGATGTGTCTTGTTGTTCACTCAAGCAGCCATGTTGCCGCTGTAGTCGGGTTATGCTGAGAAAAATCATCCCCTTCTATTGATGCATTGATGCCTTTCCCCTACCTTACATATTGTTTAAGACACGACCATCTTTTCTCAGACACACCCCCTCCTCTTAGACACACCCACTCACCTATATGACATGCCCATCTTCTCTTAGACATGCCCCCTCCTCTCTTAGTCATGCATATCTCCCCTTAGACACACCCTCTTTCCTTTAAGACATGCCCGTCTTATCTTAAACACCCCCCATTTTTTCTCTTAGACATACCTCTCTCCTCTTAGACACTCCCTCTCTTCTTTAGACACACCCTCCTCTCTTACTAGATGTTTTCAACTTGAAGCAACGCTGCAGTCATCGACTGGCGTACCATCGTCTGTCAAACGATATTGCTGTAATTTGATGTCAAACACCGATCAGTGGCTGTAGTGCCACGCACCTACTTTTATTTTAGACACGGCCGTCTTAAACATCTCCCTCTCTTCTCATAATCGCTCACACCTTCTATTAGACACACCCTCATTCTGTTCATAGCCACGCCCATTACTTTTCTGACACAAACTCCTTCTCTTCTGCACACCTCTGCTCTCTTAGTCATGCACATCCTCCCTTAGAAACATCCTAGACCCACCCCTTGTATCATAGCCACGCCCGTCACCGCTTAAACACACCCACTCTTCATTGGACACGCCCCTCTCCTCTGTATGTTGTCCCTGATATTTTGTTGAAGCCTGCTCTCACTTGCAGTGCAACTACAGCCGAACGCTTCACTTTAATTATCGCATAAGACCTGTTTCTGCCTGTAATCGTCGGAGGCGCTTTCGGCCCGGTTTGCAGAGCATGATTGGTAATTGCGGTAATAGCAGAGCGTCGCGTGTCCGTGTAAACGCGGCTCCCGCTTTCCTCCTGCAAGCATCATTGGTGCGGGAGGCGCAGTCAGAGACGCAGAGAGATAAATACTCTTAATGAGGGAGAGAGGTAATCATTAAGGGAGGCCAGGCTGCTGCTCAAGTCATTAAGAATCTTAAATGAAATTTTTATTTTTATGATAGCCATTTACATGTGTAATAAGAGTCAATGATTCTTAGAAGCGTATGACAGAAACATAGGAGTGTGAGAGCCCATGGAAGACAGACCATCTAAATGAGCACTTCTTCGCTATTCATTTCTGCTAATGAACTAGCTGTGCACAGAGCCGAGAGAAAGAGGGGGCGTTCGCTAGTCTAAAAATTTAATACGGCCCAAAAAAGCCGGGGTAGTGACATTAGGAATACTATGAAGTCTGATTTTCCTTCAGGAGAGCAGCCGGCTTCATTATTTACAGCGACTCGGAGAATCCAAGCATTTTTGGCTGTCTTTAGGCCAGGATTTCTCACACTTCTTTGAACTAAAGACCCCTAAACTGACCCCAACAGTTTGAGATGCCATAGACTTCCACAGAAATGGGAAACGTGGCCACCCACTTTCACAAACCCACATCCACTGCTACATATGAGAGAAAAAGTACACTCTTACGGTGTGGGTTCAATCACTGCTACGGTATTTTAGTTTTTTTTTCTTTTAGTTCTTTAGTAAAGTTTTAGTAATTTTGTGTCTTTATTTTTGTATTTTTCATTTATTTACTTAGCATTTTTTTCCGCCAAAAATATTTTCATGGTTTTAGTTTTAGTTGTTTTAGCACTTTCCCAAAAATGAGAAATTCCTTGGAAAGTACCATAATGTTTTTGGTTTTTTTTTCGTTAATTATTATTTTGTTTTGGATAGCATTTTACTTATTTTTATTAAACAATCATGCCCCATTGTAAATCAACTACAATCCTGTGTTTGCAATTACAGTCCTTGTGTGTGTATATACATACACACATACATACATATGTATATACTATATATATATATATATAAGGACAGTAATTGCAAACACAAGATTGTAGTTGATTTACAGTGGACACTACATACTAATATGAAGTAAGCAAGATTTTTTAAAGTGTACTTTGATAGCCAGTGATATATTTGTTGTTATTATTTTCGACATGATGCCACAAATGCTGTTGATAGAGCTTAACTCCTATTGAACCCGGAACATTCCTTTAATTTGATAAACCCTCTCGGAGCCGGAATGTCTGTGATTCCGCTGTGTTGCAATTCCATAATGTGTGTGTGTGTGTGTGTGTGTGATAAAACCACGGCCATGTTTCTACGCTGCTGGGGTGACGTTCATTAGCTCCGGAGGAAGACGCCAAAGTCTCTCTCTCTCTCTCTTTTTTTCTCTTTTGTGCACTCTTTCCAAACTTGTGGGCACTTTCCTTCTGCGTCTGTGTTTTTTCTCGCGCTTGGTGCCGGAGTGTCTGCGCTGGTACCTCAGCACATAGCTCTGTCCTGAGATAAGCCCAGCACGCTCTCCCTCGCGCTTTTCTCGTCTGTTTTCTTCGGTCAGTCAGATTGCTGCGTTGCTGTCGTCCTTGACTCGCTCTCATCTCCCATAATGCCCTTCACTAGTATGTGACATTATTATCGCAGCCTTTAAATAAATCACCTGAGTTCCTCCCCGCTCTTGTCTTTCTGTTGTATTTGGGATCCTTCAGAGAGTCAGGAGGTTCAGACGGGAGCCGTGTGTTTTCAGAGACATGAATGTTTTGAGAGTAAACCGAATGGATGGAGTGAAATCATCGAGGAATAGATTCAACACGAGTCTCCTTCAGAGGCCTGTTTACTCACCCACCACCTCAGAACTGATTTATCAGCCTGAGACGAGAGCTCAACTCCCTCGGCTCTCCAGACTGAGGAGGACTAGCTCACCTCCTACTGGAATATTTGCCCCCTGTCCCCCCGAAACACCGATAGTAAAACTGATAGAAACAAGAAGGAGAGAAAAGAAGAGTCCAAACTGGGTTTTTAGTAAAAGCTCTATACAACAGGAAAATAATAATAATAATAATAAAATGTTGGGAAAGATCGAAAGAAATTGAAACATTCTGAAAAAAATGCACGAATGCAAAAAGAATAATTGAAAAATATCTAAGATATTGTTAGTGATATACGATATCGAATTGTTATTATTATTTTCCTGTTGTATAGAGCTTTTACTAAAAACCCAGTTTGGACTCTTCTTTTCTCTCCTTCTTGTTTCTATCAGTTTTTACTATCGGTGTTTAGGGGACAGGGGCAAATATTCCAGTAGGAGGTAGGCTAGTCCTCCTCAGTCTGGAGAGCGAGGGAGTTGAGCTCTCGTCTCAGGCTGATAAATCAGTTCTGAGGTGGTGGAGTGAGTAAAGCAGGCCTCTGAAGGAGACTCGTGTTGAAATCTATTTATATCGTGATTTCACTCCCATCCATTCGGTTTACTCTCAAAACATTCATGTCTCTGGTACAGCTCCTGTCAATTCTCCCTGACTCTCTAGGATCCCAAATACAACAGAAAGACAAGGCGGGGAGGAACTCAGGTGATTAAGGCTGCGATAATGTCACATACTGGTAGAAGGCACTTCTTCGGAGATGAGGCGAGTCAGGGGCGAGCAGCAAGCGCCAACATCTGATGACCGGAAAACAGGCGAAAAGCGCGAGAGGGCGTGCTGGGCTTATCTCAGGTTGAGCTATGTGCTGAGGTACCATGTGAACCTCCGGCTGTGAAAAACTGAGCGCAGAAGGAAGTGCCACAAGTTTGGAAGAAGTGCACAAAGAAAAAGAGAGAGGAGACTTTGGCGTCTTCCTCCGGGCTAATGAACATCACCCAGCAGCGTAGAAACATGGCCGTGGTTTATCACACACACACACACATTGTAGGTGCAACACAGCGGAGATCACAGACGATCGGCTCCGAGAGGGTTTATCAAATTAAAGGAATGTTTCGGACAATGGAACAAGCTCTATCAACAGCATTTGTGGCATCATGTCAAAATAATAACAACAAATATATACTGGCTATCAAGTACTTTAAAAAATCTTGTACTTCATATTAGTATACAGTGTCCCTGTAAATCAACTACAATCTTGTGTTTTAATTACTCCTTATATATATATATATATAGTATATACATATGTATGTGTGTATGTATATACACACACAAGGACTAGCAATTGCAAACACCTAGATATGAATTGATTTACAATGAAACATGATTGTTTAATAAAAATAAGTAAATGCTATCAAAACAAAATAATTATTGAAAAACCCAAAAACATTGTAGTGCTCAGGAATTTCTCATTTTTGGGAAAGTGCTAAAACAACTAAAACTAAAACCATGAAAATATTTTGGCGGAAAAAATGCTAAGTAAATAAATGAAAAATACAAAAATAAAGACACAAAATTACTAAAACTTTACTAAAAGAACTAAAAGAAAAAACTAAAATCTGTGTGATGATTGAACCCACACCGTAGAGTGTACTTTCTCTCATATGTAGCAGTGGATGTGGGTTTGTGAAAGTGGGTAGCCACGTTTCCCATTTCTGTGGAAGTCTGTAGCATCTCAAGCTGTTGGGGTCAGTTTAGGGGTCTTTAGTTCAAAGAAGTGTGAAATCCTGGCCTAAAGACAACAAAAATGCTTGGATTCTCGAGTCGCTGTAAATAATGAAACCAGCTGCTCTCCTGAAGGAAAATCAGACTTCCTTAAGTATTCTAATGTCACTACCCGGCTTTTGGGCGTATTAAATTTTAGACTAGCGAACGCCCCCTCTTTCTCTGTCTGTACTTTGCTAGTTCATTAGCAGAAATGAATTTGAAAAGTCTCATTTAGATAGTCGCTTCCATGGGCTCTCACACTCCTATGTTTCTGTCATGCAGCCTACCAAATCATTGACTCTTATTACACATGTAAATGGCTATCATAAAATAAAAACTCATTTAGATTCTTAATGACTTGAGCAGCAGCCTGGCCTCCTTAATGATTACCTCTCTCCTCATTAAGTATTTATCTCTCTGCGTCTCTGGCTTCGCCTCCATACCAATGATGCTTGCAGGAGAAGCGGGAGCCGCGTTTTACACGGACACGCGGCGGCTCTGCTATTACATGATACCAATCATATGCAAACCGGGCGGCCTCAGCGGTACAGGCGAAACAGGTCTTATCACGATAATTAAAGTGAAGCGTTCGGCTGTAGTTGCACTGCAAGTGAGAGCGAGCTAGCAAAATATCGGGGACAACGCCGCAGAGGAGAGGGGCGTGTCAATGAAAGTGGGTGTTCGCGGTGCAGACGTGGCTTATGATACACAAGGGGTGGAGTCTAGGATGTTTCTAAGGGAGGATGTGCATGACTAAAGCGAGGTGTGCAGAAGAAGGAGTTTATGTCAGAAAAGTAATAGGCGTGGCTATGAACAGAGATGAGGTGTGTCCTAATAGAAGGTGTGAGCGATTATGAGAAGAGAGGAAGATATTTAAGACGGCCGTGTCTAAAATAAAAATGAGTGCGTGGCACTACAGCCACTGATCGGTGTTTAACATCAAATTACAGCAATATCGTTTGACAGGCGATGGTCGCCAGTCGATGACTGGCGTTGCTTCAAGTTGAAACATCTAATAGAGAGGAGGGGTATTGTCTAAAAAAAAAAAGAAAGAGAGAGAGAGAGGGAGTGTCTAGAGGAGAAGAGAAGTATGTCTAAGAGAAAAAATGGGGGAGTGTTCAAACAAAGCGGGCATGTCTTAAAGGAAGAGGAGTGTGTCTAAGAGAGGAATGCATGACTAGAGAGGAGGGCATGTCAAGAAGATGGGCATGTCATATGGGTGGTGGGTGTCTAAGAGGAGGGTGTCTGAGAAAGATGGTGCGTGTCTTAAGCAATATGTAAGGTAGAGGAAGGCATCAATGCATCAATAGAAAGGACCAATTTTTTCTCAGCATAAACGACTTCACAAGCGGCAACATGGCTGCTTGAGTGAACAACTAAGACACATCTGTAGATCTCCTCACAATGAAGTTAGGAAATGTGATGAAGCAATTTAAACTGTACTTAAACTGGGAGCGCTTTGACAAGTTTCTTTGTCAGTAGCCAGCGCAATAATAAAAAAAAGCGATATTAATATTAAGTAGTAATGTACACCAGCAGGCCATGTGTGTATTGTAGGAGCCAGGCGATATGATGGCGTTATGTGTGATGTCTAATTCACAGGGGAATATTTTCACCTCTACGCCCTGACACTCTGTTTCAAAGGACAAGGGAAGGGGAATAAAACAGAATTGGGATTCAGCCTAAAGATAAGACTGGTGTGTCCTAAGGGATCAAAGGTGGTTCTAGAGAAGATGCGCATGTCTAGGAGAAATGATGTGACTTAGTGAAGATGGGGAGCATCAAGGCAAAGAGAGTGATGTCTTTGATGGAAGTAGAATGTTGTCATAATGAAATTAAATTAACTCACGATTCATCGACTGATGCACTCAACCGTCGTTTTCATATGACGTTCTCTATTCCACTGTCTTCATATCACATCTTGTCATCACAATCTTCCTCAGCAGCGTGTGACCCAGGGGGTCGGGGAGAGGGAGACCCGCGTCCAGGGCGGGCAGCCGTCATCATCGACACAGAAGCCTATCCTCTTTATTCCGTCTCTGATCAGTTTCTACAACGTTCTCAAAGTCCAACACTGTCAAAAAACAAGCATATACAAACAGACGATCAATATCGCAGGTTATGGGTATCCTTTGAGCTTGTATATGCGTGACACAACGAATGAGTATTAACCTCCTCTGGGATGAGTTAATAAAGGAAGGCCATGCATCTGAATTATATTCGTATAATAATGCTGCTTTGGTAGCGAGTAGCCTGCACACACACTCACACACAAGCACAGTCTATATATTCCCCTGTGGACAAAAAGATTGTATATCTATTTCCTAACATGATCTTTGGCTAATCCACTGATACACACTCCCGAACAACTGCACAACAGGTGCAAATTAAAGTAACAATTGTATGTGTGTGCGTATGTGACTGAACATTATTGACAGCAGAAGCCTTTTCAGAGGTGTAGCCTGAGGTTTGACAAGTTAGACTAAAAGTAATGCTCTCTGTGGGGAAAGAGAGACAGCGAAAGAGGAGGAAATAAGAATAGAAAAGCCAAAAAGAATAAGTGAGACATTCAGGCTTGATGTGTGGTCCAGATATACCTTCTTGTACATTCAAAGCACCCTTCACCGCGCCCAGCGACCCGGACGCCAATATTTCTGGACGGCCGCGGTGCGGAAGACTTCCACGGAATCTGACGCGAGAAAAGTTCTAGGAGCAAAAGTATGACACACCGGCCATTTCGCCACATGCGGCGCAAATCCATTAATCCTTATTCATCAAGGATGCATTGAACTGATCAAAAGTGACAGTAAAGACATGTGTGATGTTCTGATGGATTTATATTTAAAGCACATGCTGTTCTTTTGAACTTTCTATCCTCTGTGTATCCCAAAAATCATTATCAGTTTTCCACAAAATATTAGGCCGTGTGACTAATATTATATTAATAATGCAAATCATATCAGAGCAGCAGCCCAATAATTATTTTTAAAACATATTCACTCAACAACCATTTGACGTTTTAAATAGCATTTTACGGTGTACTCTTTTTACCTCAAGTAAATGCAGCCGGAAGAGACTTGATGTGATGGCACAAAAGACATCTGGACATTAAAAAGAGGTTCTGAAAGCTTAGTGTTCCTGAACAGGTTAGCCAAACCGGCTAAGAGAGACAGAAGGAGAGAGACAGAAAGAGAGAGACAAGCGCTTCCACAAAGTAGAAGTATCTTGAGAGAGATTAAAACAAAATCCATCAACTTTGTACAGCTATGGAAGACCGATAAATAATGATGGGTTGGGTGGAACTTCAGATGGAGTAAAAACTCGGGCGGAGCATTGTTTGTGACAGACAGCTATCACGCCCGATATTATTATGCGGCACAATAATTCCAACCTGCTAATGTCACGGCAGCCATTACAGTGATTCCTCACATATCTCTAATCAGTCTTTTGTGTTTCAGCATGAACCTGGCGATAATGTTTACTTGCGGCTAAGTTCTCCTCTGATGACACTCTCTCTATTCGTCGGCATCTTCTGCAGTGTCCGAGAACAAAAAGCGTTATGGCTGCATTCTGGCGCCCGATGCTACCTCTCCTCTGCTTTGATTTCAAACAAATAAAAGAACATCTCTCACTCGATGCCACAGATAATTAAAATGACATTCCTAATTGCTGATCTTTGTTAATGTTGGAGGCAACACCACACGCAGACGAGCCTGTCATTTCTGCGGCTGATGTCACTGAGGCCAAATTGCGAGATGGTATTGATTCCGATGGCGCTTCTCCGCAAACACACTTAGATGACAAGCGAAGGAGCTCAGAAAAAGCTGAAAATCTAATAGCTATCCTCACTCTATAACTGCTGACAAAAAAAGCGCGTTTAAAGTCGTCTGACAAAATAACTGTGTCGAAAGTATTATGGAAACCCATTTTTTTGTTCAAAGAACTACGTTCATGAATTCAGACTAACTAACATTCAATAAAAATCAATTTTGGTTATTTAATTTGTGTACTGTATATTTATTATAAGCACACATATTTATGTATTTATATTCATATAATATATAACTAACTATATTTAAAAATATAAACACAACACATTTTTCTCAAACATATTCACTCTATATCAAGCACAGAGCACACACAACCTTTTATTTGGATGTGATTATTTGCGTTGTCGTTGCCTGGCAATAAAAAAACTGAAAAACATTCTCTTTTCACTTAGTTAAACTACTTAACTAAATAGCTAAACGATAAAATTGCATACAAACAGACTAAAGAAAAATATTCCAAGCGTAAATCTTTTTTCAAATATTATAAAACTGAAATAACACACATTATGTAACATATTACACTTTATAAAAGAGCTGCGATATCCTCACCTCAACTTCCTGTTGAAAAATGTCTGAAACCGTGCTCATCAAAAAACACAAATGCTGTCCCTAAGAAAGAACTCCAGTCTTCATCATCAGCAAATCAGTTTAAAATCCAATGTATCTGCAAAAGGCCTCAAAGCAGAGCCAGAAACACAGGCAGAAGTCGACAAGTGTCCTTCTTCACTTTCCTCACTGAACGCAGTAATCCACACGAGTTTAGTGCTCAGGCTGGCTCTCTCCGCTGCGGCTGCAGGCCCGACGGGAGGGCCTCTCAGCGATCAGGCAGCTAGAGGCGAGACCAGCCTGGCCCTGGCCCAGCTGCGTGTGTGTGTGTGTGTGTGTGTGTGGAGGTGACAGACCCCCTCAGGTAAACCTACGCGCTGCGCTCGAGTCGTCAGGGCTAATGGGAGGAGGCGTGAACCGTGCTGAAGATAACCCGACCCTCCGCATGCCGCCTCACACATACCAGATCACCTGAACACCTTCAGCTCAACAGATCTCAACACTCCTATCTCCCTTTCGCCAGATTTAACAGATCGAGAAATAAAGATAATAATAATGTATGTAAAAATACTTGGGTTACACTTTACATGAGTTCCAGTTTGTTAACATTAGTTAAATCGTCCGTTGACGTGAACTAACAATATATAATACTCTTAAAGCATGTTAATTAAGTCATATTATCTTCTTGACTGAATTATTGGACCGAGCAGTCATGCATTTATTTAATGTCAACAACTATGAATAAATGCTGTAACAAATGTACTGCTCTTTAGTGAATGCATATAATGGAGGCAATCTTACTCCTTTTATTTAAACTCATTTTAAACTCCCCCAACTCATCCTTATAAGTGTATTTTTAGTGATTTTTAACCTAGTCAAAACCTAACTAGCACTGTCAAAAAACACTTTTTAAAAATGTCTGTTTACGTGCAGGAACAATTTTATTTAACTCCAGCGATTTGCTCTTTCATGGCTTAGACGAGATCTCAGCTGTGCATCTCAACTTTGTCTCTCTTCTTCACCTAGCATTTTCTAAGTAAAGAAAAAAAAATCAGTGCAAAAGCGTGTCACATAAGACCATAGATATAAATAATTTATAGAGCAGCAGATCTAATTTATAAGAAAAAAGTCTTTTCTCCGAGAAAAAGCACGATTTGTGACTAGTGTTTATCAAAACGACAACCTTTTTATTTATGTATTTATTGCTTGTGTGTCCATGAACCGCTTTCATATGAAGCTCTTCCAGATTGATATGGGGATTTGGGGAAGCCGTGCAAGCGCCTCAAGAAAAAAATAAAGAGTAGAGAAAAGAAAGAAAGGGGCGAAAAGGCAAAAGGGGGTGGTGTGGTGAAGAGAAAGGGACAGAGGGCAGCAGCCGAGGCAGACAAAAGACGAGTGAAAGAAGTGAAGCAGCTTTGAGAGGCCAGTGAATGGAGAAACTCAGCGTGTAAAACAACTCCTGTGTCTGTGGATCCAGGGCGGCCCGGCGGGTGTGTTTCGAGAGGGTGGATATGTTCAATAATTTCTGCCGTGGCGGCCACAGTAGCGGACTCTGGGTGAATTAAAGTCCCATTTATATTGGGGCGGAGCAACAGGCTGGAAAGGTTCGCCGCTGGCTCGGACGACCCGGCACGCGCGCTTCCACCATCTGCTGCTGCTCGGAGTCGCGCCCCCTCCGTCCGCAGGCAACCAGAAACATGCACAAAAGATCTCTCGCCCACCGGGATGAATGACGCAATAAAATCTGTGTGCACAGAACAACTAATACAGAAAACCCGAGCCAAGCGTGAGAGAGAGATTCAGCCAAAACTGACCAAGGCTAGCATCGATGCATCTCAAAAAATAACATGCATGCTTCGTGCCTTTGTTTTCTATGTCGAGCGCTTTTTGTGGTGAGCTGCACTGAAAAGTGTGATCACGAATCACGATTTTCTTTACATTAAAGAAATTTAAAAGCGTGCACCCGATTCCAGTTTGCATAATATATCTTCCCCCAGCTGTTTATATAGAGCTGGATGCATGCATCCGATCTCGTACGCAGATACACTATACAACCAATACTGAACTGCTTCTTTGTTCGCCTCTTTTTGGTCTACCTTATTTGTCAGCTCTAATCACAAATAAATGCAACAGGCATGAAGATGCATTATAAACATTAATAAGCTTTTATGGAAACAATGTGGTGTTGGTCTCTTGACAAAGTTGTTTAATAGCATGCATATTACTAGAACGTTAGCCATTTATTGAAGTATATTATTAGCAGATATCAAGCACATATTAATGCTTTATTCCGTTTGACCTTATTCATCATAATCCACCCAATACCTAAACTCAACATTACTTACTATTAATAAAAGCAAATTAATTTATTGAGAGAAAATCATAGAAGTAAATAAGTGTTGCATGTTCTAAAGTGTTTATAAACGTATAAACTCAGTAATTCTTTAAATAAGCTGCTTTTGAAGAGCGTCGTTGCGAAAGAGCTAAGCGACCGTCAATCCATTATCCAGATGATCGTAAAGTCATTCTTTACATAAAATCAATCAATAAATGTTGCACATTCACACCACGACATTTTCAAAAAGTATCACGTCTGCGGTTGGGACGGATGTACACATTTGTCAGGAGCAAGCCTAAATCTGAACTCCTGGTCTAAAGAGAAAAAACAGGTCAGGTGTCTCGAAGGAGAAGCGAGAGGAGGCAGGGTGTCGGTGCAGTGAGCGGGAGTAACAGAAGTATCTCCGGCTCTCATCCGTCAAACAAAGAAAGGTTAAAATTAGAAAATTTATTTATTGATAATTTCCCAGAATAATTAGAGTTAATATGGAGGTTAATTAATATGCCAAATCTCTCAGCGATGTTCGACAGTAGTGTTGCAGCAGGTAGCCCGTTAAGCTCTCGCATCATTTGGCTGGCTGTCAGTTAGTGACCGTAATTACCGTAATAACCAAATACACACAAAACCTTTAAGCGGGATAAGCGCTTTCTGCTAGCCCGGCACACGCCACTTCTCTACGCACAAAAGGCGCTGAATTTCTTATTTTCTCGTCTGAAAGGGCCTTTTATCTGTGATGCGTTTGGCGGTGAATGAGGCGAGCGTTCAGCACGCTTCACTTTACTCTCGCGCTTTATATTTTCCCATAAGCGTGTATAAATATAAAGAGGAACAAACGACACCTGCTCACAAAATTTATTTGCTGTCTTCCACCTAAATATGTTCAGATGGGGCGTTTCGTGAATGAACAGGATGAGGAACGTGGAAATGCTCCTCGACTCTTTTTAATAGGTTTATATCAAATATTGATGCAACTCCAAAGAATCCTCAACTGTGATCGCTTTAGTGCGTATTTGACTGCCAGCTGATCTCCAGCTCTAACGTTCATTCAAGTACACACACACAGACACAGGAGCGCTTTCACTGCTGTTTGAAAAACACACTTCTAGACTTCTGATCACGGCAAGAAATCCGCGTCATGGCTGAGATGCCACGAACAGCGCTTTCAGAGGCGTGATTTAAAGTAAATAAACTGCAGTCAGATGTCCTTTTAAAAAACTTCTTAAACTTTGGGAGAAACTAACGCCCAGAAGCTATTGATTCCATTATAATCCCAGCAGAGAGACATCACAGATAAAAGGAAAGTTTTCACTGGAACAAAGTTCTCCAGTAACTTCCTTGAGTCCTTAACGATATTCTCAAAACATTAACCAAGATTAAATGGCGTGCAGATTACAGGATGTTTATTTCTGATACATTTTAGCTGGAACTTAAACTTTTTTTATGTTTCGCATTCAGATATAACATTCCATACGAGCGTAAAGAAATGATATGAATATTAACAAAAGGTTATTAGATCTAATTTTTACTGGTAACATATTTAGTAGCTTGCAACATTTTTTCTTTATAAAACAAAACTATAGCTTTTAAATGTTCAGAGAATATATAAAGAAAAGGCGAGCTTGTTATGAAATGTTAGTGGGATTAAACATTTATTAGAAACATTTTGATTTAGAAAACTGCGTCTGAAGATGGAAATGATAAAGTTTCAAAAAAGAGTGGAGTGGCGAGCAAATCTTTAAATTATTTATGAATTGATTTATTTTCAAACTCTCGAAAGAGTTATGATGGAAATCACTTGATCACGATTTAAGCGATTAAAAATGCAGTGCCGCCGTTGACCAATCACAATCGAGTATCCCAGAGAACCGTGTAATAAGGTCTGTTAATGCAGTTGATCTTCTCTGTTGGAATACTCCAGGTCTCTTCCAGGGTAACGCCTCTCTGCCCTCCCCACCCAAAATGCTCTCCTACAGCAGACAGACACAAAGACACTCAGCCTCCTTCCACCTGCTCCTCTATCTCTCTCTCTCCCTCCTATCTCTCTCTCTCTCTCTCTCTGTCTCTCTCTCTCTCTCTCTCTCTCTCTCTCTCTCTCTGTCTCTCTCTCTCTCTCTCTCTCTCTCTCTCTCTCTCTGTCTCTCTCTCTCTCTCTCTCTCTCTCTCTCTGTCTCTCTCTCTCTCTCTCTCTCTCTCTCTCTCTCTCTCTCTATCTCTCTCTCTCTCTCTGTCTCTCTCTGTCTCTCTCTCTCTGTCTCTCTCTCTCTCTCTGTCTCTCTCTCTCTGTCTCTCTCTCCTCTATTTCTCTCTCTCTCATGTCTCTCTCTCTCTGTCTCTCTCTCTCTCTGTCTCTCCTCTCTCTCTGTCTCTCTGTCTCTCTCTCTGTCTCTCTCTCTCTCCTGTCTCTCTCTCTCTCTGTCTCTCTCTCTCTCTCCTCTCTCTGTCTCTCTCTCTCTCTCTCTCTCTGTCTCTCTCTCTCTCTCTCTCTCTCTCTGTCTCTCTCTCTCTCCCTCTATTTCTCTCTCTCTCTCTCTCTCTCCATCTCTCCATCTCTCTCACATGGGCAGGTAGAGGAATGCGCTGTGGACGCAGTATGTGTGTTAATGGAGTTGTGTCTGTCACAGAGCAGTGTTATCAGACAGACAAACTATTTAATAAGGAGCGAGAAGCGTTTGATCATCATCACACTCTTTCACTAAGCCTGCTATCGTGTACCTTCAAGTCAGTTGTGTTGGGAAGAATTATGATCTGTGACACTGGCTATTCACGGCATTCTCAACTCTCCAGATAAAAAAAAACAAACTACACACAGATTCTCACAGCAGAATCCACGGCATGTTTGCAGATAAAGGCCCGTAAGGTCTATTTTAATAAAACAGAATTTATAAAAATAAATAACTTGCACTAAGTACATGCAGATTTAAATGTGAGCAATCACGGAAAATTAATTTTACCACAGCTGATTAAAACATCAATACATATTGTACAAGTATTCCCGATCCACTTTTTGTAAGCGTGTTCGCCTTGCACCAAGATTAATAGGAGCCTGGCAGTAACATGTAAAAATATGTTAAACAGATTGCACCAATGTGTTTGGAGTAATAATATTTAAGCACAATCTGAGATAATTATACTCTGTAACGGGATCATTTGACTGTGATTTGTGATATAAATAAAGAGAATAAGGCATATGACAGACAAAGGTAAGAGTGTGTTTTCCTTTCTTTGGAATAATTTGCGCTGATGAATCTCATTCACAATAAGAGCAGGAACGTCTGTTAGCGAAGAAGCTGATGAGTCTAAATACGACAGTAGTAGCGCTCCGTCAGTGTTCGGTACACATATATATTTTCCTCATATTCTGACTCTAAACTATCACCGGGAATAAGTACAAGCTGAGAACAGCTGATTTTTGAGCCACTCAAGGTTGCACTGCATTCTGGCTGCATAGTCCAGCCTTTAGAAAGAAAAACCTTTATCTCTGTCCGACAAGTCCCACCCCTGAAGATCAGCATGACTTTCTACAAATCAAACACTGAAATAAAACCGTCGTGTTTGCATGAAGAAGAACACACAGAGTCATCCCTAAACATGGCTCCCCGTGCACAGGGAAAAGATCTCAGGAGTTTTCTCCTAAAAATATTAATAAACACAAATAGAGGAGCAAATGAAGTCAGTAATGTCCATATTAGCAAAGTAGTAGACATTTTATTTCATGCTAAGCGTAGTTCAAATCTATTAACTCACTGATATAAACATTTTAATGAATCATTGTGGAATATTACTTGTACTGTGCACATTAGATAATCTTCTTCTTCTTCTTCAGCTTATCCGGGGCCGGTCGCGAGGCAACAATCTAAGCAGGGACGCCCAGACTCCCCTCTCCCCCGAACACTTCCTCCAGCTCTTCCGGGGAACGCAGGCGCTCCCAGGCCAGCGCCAGGGCATAGTCCCTCCAGCGTGTCACAAATTCTTCCCGGGGGCCTCCTCCCCGATGCAGGACATGCCGGAACCTCCTTGGGAGCGTCCTGGGGCATCAGACAGATGCCGAGCCACCTCCAGCTGGCACTCTCTCGATGTGGGAGGAGCAGCAGGGGTCTACTCCGAGCTCCTCGAGTGACTGGACTCCTCACCCTATCTCTAGAGGCGCCCAGCCACCCTGCGGGCTCATTTCGGCGCTTGTATCCGAGATCTCATCCTTTTCGGTCGCGGCCCAAAGCTCATGACCATGGTGAAGTAAGGCAATCGACGATGCGTCGAGCCGCCTTGCAGCTCAACTCCTTCTTCACCATGACAGACCAATTTTTAGCGACCCGCGTACTGCAGAAGCTGCACCGATCCGTCTGTCGATCTCGTTCCCTCACTCGTAGAACAAGACCCCAAGATAGCAACTCCTCCACCTGGGGCAGGCTCCCACCAACCTGAGGGCAAGCCACCTTGTCGGCGGGGACCATGGCCTCAGACTTGGAGGTGCTGATTCTCATCCCAGCAGCTACACTCAGCTGCAAACAGCCCAGCGCACTGTAGGTCTTGGCCAGATGTAGCCAACAGAACAACATCATCAGCAAAAGCAGAGAAGCTATTCTGTGGTCACCAAACCAGACCCCCTCCGGCCCCAGCTGCGCCTAAATCCTGTCCATAAAAATAATGAACAGGACCGGTGACAGGCAGCCCTGTCGGAGTCAACATGCACTGGGAACAAGTCTGACTTAATGCTGGCAATGCCAGACAAGCTCTGCTCTGATCATACACAGGATTGGACAGCCCCTTAGCAAGGGCCTGCCCATATTCCCAGAGCACCCCCACAGGACACCACGAGAACCGGTCGAATGCCTTCTCCAAATCCACAAAACACATGTGGACTGGTTGGGCAAACTCCCAGGAACCCTCCAGCATCCTGAAGGGTATAGAGCTGGTCAGTGTTCCACGTCAGGAGCCGAAACCCGCATTGTTCCTCTTGAAGCTGAGTTCAATATGATTGATTCTCCTCCAGTACCTGGCATGGAACTTTCCCAGGAGGCTGAGAAGTGTGATCCCCTATGGTTGGAGCACACCCTCCGGTCCCCCTTCTTAAAAGGAACCACCACCGGTCTGCCCAGTCCAGGCACTGTCCCAGCGTCCACGCGTGCTGCAGGGCGTGTCAGCCAGAGACAGCCTCACAACATCCAGAGACCTGAGGTGCTCCGGGCCGGATCGTCCACCTGGTGCGCACCACCGAGGAGCTTCTCAACAGCCTCATTGACCTCAGCCAGGGTGATGGTCAGGTCCCCGGTCCCCGGCCTCCTGCTCCCTCCAGTGGAAGACGTGTTGGCGGGATTGAGAGATCCTCAAAGTATTCCTTCCACCGCCCGGCAATATCCCCAGTCGAGGTTAGCAGTTCCTGTACTGTATCACGGTGTTGGCAGGGCACTCTTCCTTTTCCTGGCGTCGGACGGTTTGCCAGAACCTCTTTGAGGCCGTCCGATAGTCATTTTTCCATGGCACTCCCGAACTCCTCCCAGACCCGAGTTTTTGCCTGCACAACCACCGGGCAGCGGTCGCTTGGCCCACGGTACGTCAGCTGCCTCAGAGTCCACTTAGTGCAGGCCCGATGGGACTCCTTCTTCAGCTTAGCCGACATCGCAGCTGATGTCCACCACGCCGGGTTAGGTTACGCCCGACATGCTGCGGAACTTTACGGCCACAGCTCGGACGGCTGCGTCGATAAGGGTAGAGAACATAGTCCACTCGGACTCAATGTCTCCAACCTCCTGATCCGGTCAAGCTCTGCGGAGGTGGGAGTTGAAGATCTCCTGACAGGGAGTCGCCGCGTTCCCAGCAGACCCTCACGGTCGTTTAGGTCTACCAAGTCTGTCGGCCTCCTCCGCCCATGAATCCAACTCACCTGGGTGGTGATCAGTTGACAACTCGCCCCTCTTCACCGAGTGTCCAGACATGCGGCGAGAATCAAGATGATGCAACCACAAAGTCGATCGTCGACCTCCCGCCCTGAGGTGTCCTGATGCCACGTGTACTGAGCGGACACCCTTAATGGCGAACATGGTGTTAGTTATGGACAGACCGTGACTAACTGGGAATTCCAACAACAGAACGCACCACTCCGGGTTTAGATCGGGGGCGTTCCACTCCACAATCCACGCCCCTCCCGGGTGTCATAGCATCGCCAACGTGAGCGTTGAAGTCCCCCAACGGGACGATAGAGTCCCCGGTTGGAGCACTTTCCAGCACCCCTCCCAGGGACTCAGAAGGCCGGGTACTCTACACTGCCATTGACCCGTGAGGCACAAATGACAGTGAGAGTCCTCCCAACCCGGAGTGGGGAGGCGACCTCCCGTCCACCCGGGTTAAGCTCCAGCACATGGCGGCTAAGCTGGGAGCTGGGCAAGCCCACCAGCCTCGCCTCTGCTGTAGAGCAGCACCAGGTAGTGAGTCCAGCCCCTTTGAGGAGATGGGTTCCAGAGCCCAAGCAGTGCGTGGAGGAGTGAGCCCGACTATCTCTAGCAGTATCCTCTCGACACTCCACCCAACAACTCAAACTCCTTCCCCCATGAGGCGGCGTTTCCATGTCCTAGAACTAGGTTCTGAGTCCAGAAGTTGGAGTTGTCAGTCCCCGCCTTCGACTGCCACCCAAACCACGAGCACCAGCCTTACAGTCCACCTGCAGGTGGTGGGCCCACGGAGGGCATTAAGATAATAAAATATTAAATGTGTTTTACTGACTATTATATGATCTTTGAATAATATAGAGCTTTAAATGAAAATAAATATTTAAAGTGTACCTTGCAATATTCCACTTTAGCACTATCAGATACACAAGTATGTATTTAATTGGACTTTGGTACAATTAAAGTGCATTAAGTAAGAATTTGTAGAAATTGCAAACATGAAAATGCATTTGAAGTACAGTTAGCATGAACTAAATGTATTTCAAAAGCCTTCATTGATGACTACGCATCCAAATGTCAAACTGTGGCTCAGAGTTTGCAGAAGATCATTACAAATTCTCCAATCAAGTGCAGCCTCCTCGTTAACCCGTTCTATTTGGGTAACAAAATTTATATTGAAACATATCTCACGAGAGCAAAGCAGAGGCTTTTGTTTTCTCGGGGTCTATCAAGCGAGAAAAAGGAAGCGCCATTTATCAACCTGATGCTGTAAAATACGGAGGCCTTTCAGTGCGCATGAATGAAAAATTAATAAAATAAAAAAGCGCACAGGGCGGAGAGGAGAGTGAAAACAGCCTCTTGGGCGTCTTCAGACCCAGTGGCTGATCACGAGAATTCGCATTCATTGTAGGGCGAATTTTCCCACGATGCGTTTTAGGCACAATGAGAAGAGTGAAATCGATGCGAGGGCAGGTTTGGGAAAAACATCTGTGCTCAGGTCGATCCTGTCATAAAACTCTGCCAGCGCCCAGCTGAGAGTCAGAGCGGATAGAGGGGCGGGGAAGAGAGGTCCTCAGATGGTATAAAGATCAGAGCCAGGTTATCAGGTGAGGAAGTAGAGCCCCCGGCCAGCCCAATCTGAGCTGCTCATTCAGATGCTAATGAGAGGTAGAAGACACATCTGTTTATTCCCCCACCCTTCGAGTCTTTGTCACCTAAAGCTCCCACCAGGTATCAAACAAGCTGCGAAACAGCCTCTTTTCATCCTGTACCTCGTTCTCAATCCAGCAAATGAACCCTGGTGGCAGGGAGGCTTGAAACAGCAGGGCCTCCGATGCCCACGCACCACAGCACAGTTACAGCCCAATTAACCCTTGCTCACCGGCAGACACCAGCAGCAAGCTGTTTAACTCAACCGGCCGGTTACAAGCGCTCACGGCGAGATAGCGATTAACTCTGGAAAGCGAGTTCGATGTCTCGAGCCGCGGCGCAAAACAAACACACCCGAGAAACGGTGAGTTCCTCACCTGCCTTTTCTCTGTCTGAGAAACACCCGGCGCGTTTAATTAGAGGCTGGATGCGATCGCCTGCTCTGTCACACAAGACCGCTCGCGCCCAAATAGCGACCTGAGACGGAGCGGCCAGCGACATGGCGGACCCGCTTAAGCTTTCTTATGCTAAATCGCCTCTCTTAGCCTAATCTCCAGCTGGGCCGCCGCTTACAACAGCACGCTGCACCTTTACTGCAGACAGAGGCCGTTAACGTGACAAGATACTCACATATTCATATACTTTAGATATTTGAGACAATAGGCTAAACTATAATAGATCATATCTGAAAGGTATTTACCAGCTGCAATCCAAATCAAGCAAATGTTGAATTTCGTAAAATGCTTAGTGATTTTTGTAAATATGCTGATATAGTCTGGCTGCTGGTAACAAAAATAGTCAAGAATTTCCCAATGCAGCAAAGGTATAAAACCCAACATGCATGTGACTTGCCATATTACAGCATCATTTATCTGTTTTTTTTCAAAAATCGACCCTATCATCCATGTGTATGTTACAAAAATACCTTTAAATGTAATAAAACTGTTTCTACTCTCTTGTGATGCATGCGAGGACTTCTCATTCATTTTCTGCAAGCTCATCTGCCTCATATAATAATACTCTGTAGGCATGGCAAGATTCACTGAATCATCGGCTTCAAAACTTAATGATGCAACCCGATTTAAAAATGTGCATCTGAAACAGTTTAACATTATTTTCCACGTGCATCACATTTCTTATATCTGCATTATAGTACTCTTTGTACTGTTCAAGCCAATAATTTGAGACAAATATTGCATATGTAGCTTGATTTTCCTATCTAAACTGTTTCACTCATCACGCCGCCGACCGTGAATATGATGTATCACAACACGGGATACATAGAAAATATATTAACATGGAGAAGTAGAGCTGCATTTCCACCAAATAATAACAAAAATTAAGAAAAAAAACTACCTTATCATATTTAATTACATAGCATAATTTCCCCCATTTGCATTGCATTGATCAAAATGTACCACATCATTGAGATGCATGTAAATCCTTCAGATTATGAGATACACATGCCTAACGATCCAACCTCCTTTGTCTTACATTGGCTTGTTTTTCAGTAATCCTGCAGCTCCAGATGCAACATAAAAAAAAAAACAGAGTGCACCTAATGCCTAAGTTCTCTTTTTGTGAGTAGCATCAAAAGCGCGGTCTTTCCAGCCAGTGGTGCACCACAATGCGGCGTGTTCCTTACATAATTGGCGTTCCCTGTTCTCTTTAGGTGTGCGGAGGGCCGCCGAGTTGCGCAGTGAGTAAAGTGGAAGTTTTGATGTCCTGTCCACCTCTCTGGCTCAGTTCCTCCGGCGTTTCCTCCCGAGCCGTTCTCTTTTGATCACAGGCATGAGCCGTTTCTTGCGAGTGCAGGTACCTGGGGTACGGCTGATGCTAATTAGCTCAGCAGGATAATTGATGTGTAGATTACACATGAACAAATGCCTCGACTTGTTTGTTCTTCCTTTCCTCCCCCTTACCTCTGCCCTAATGAACAGCAGTACCTGCCTCGTTAAAACCAGCTAATGCGCGAATGCCGCAGGAGAGCTTTCCCAGGTGAAAATACCTTTCAGAGGAAGCGCATAAAACATACACGCTCTGACCTGCAGAAAATGCCTCCGCTGGCGCTGGGTTGCAGGCAGCTCAAAAATTTAAAAACAATTTCTAAATGAAAGGCGTGCCATTAGAGTACCAATGAGTTCTATTCGCCCTGTAATGCCATTTCCTTCATCTTTTGTCTCAGAGGCTATTATTAGCTGACCTCTCGGCTGCGTATCCGTTCAATGGGTTTGAATTTG
The DNA here is from genome assembly GCF_018831695.1 of Puntigrus tetrazona. Classification (NCBI taxonomy): domain Eukaryota; kingdom Metazoa; phylum Chordata; class Actinopteri; order Cypriniformes; family Cyprinidae; genus Puntigrus; species Puntigrus tetrazona. The sequence goes on along the minus strand of NW_025047901.1, from coordinate 467,035 downwards.
GTCATTAACAAGTGAATATCAGCAAACACATTTGCAGACCCTGCCATTGCTAATAAACTAACAATGAGTACAAGCCTAATTAGAATGCAATGAAGAAAGCGGAGGCAAGGAGTGCACAGGGGTAAGGCAAGGCAGGCGGAAGAATAGACAGGTCATTATGAGGGCGGATGTAGAGAAAAGGTGAACAGTTGAATTGTAAGCCTCCTCGCGGTTCCACGGACAGCTATAATCCGTCTCGCTAGTTTACGTTAAACGTTATTGTGGACTCCCGCTTTCGCAGCGCTTTGCTGCACACACAGAAGCGCGCACACGAGCCAAGTCTGCGCCTCTGGTGTGTCCGTGTGTTCTCCCAGACAGTTGACGGTCTCCGGGTCAGAGAGATTCCCTCTGCTTGGCCGTTCGATGCGCTTCCTGTCACAAACTGAATTCCTGCAGCTGCTCTCAGATCTTTATTCAGACCAGTCTTTGTTAAGCACATTATTTGCTCGTATAGACCTGCAGAAAGTATGCTACTAGGAAGATTTCACTCAACTCTGCGTGCTTTGTTGAGACAGGACGATATTTGGCTGAAATGCAATTGTTTGAAAATCTGGAGATCCAGTGGTGCAAAACTCAGTAGCATTTAAAGTTGTCAAATGAAGTTCTAAGCAATGCATATTGCCAATCAAAAATAAGGAAACACAAAACATCTGAGCTTTATTTAAAATCTAATGATTTTTGGCATAAAGAGAAATGGATAATTTTATTTATACCCATATACTCGTATTTCTTTTGCTCAGGCTCACATTTGTAAGTGACTTATCTAAAGTGACTTGCATTGAAAAGAGCATTTTTCTAGTCGATCGACTAAACTGAAAAATAATCAAAGGCCACGAATTTTAGTGAATTCAGAGTTTTGAGATGGAAGTCCGGCTAAACCCAAACTGCTAAGTTTTGCTTTCTCAAAACTAAGCCAACAGGGATCTAATCCTCCAACAAACTCCATAAACACACTCCTCTGCTTTAAGAAAGTGCAAGGAACCATTTTTTTCTCCTCGATATTTCTGTAGACACCATAATCATCTTATACTTTCTTTGTTGGGGATTTTCACGTTTCTCCTTCCAGAAGATAACAACACAATAAGCTGTTACCCCTCTGCCCGCTGAAGGACATGAGACTGTGTCATCACGGAGAGGGAAACAGGCATGCCAGAGCTAAGAAAAACTGTATTTGGACTCCTTGCCGAGAAACTTGGAGAAAAAAAATGGTAGTCGGGCAAATGGCACTTTCCATCCTGGCAGTGAATTCTCCCTCCATCCCCTCACTCCTGGAGGTCTTTTGTTTTACCTCCTTCTTCCTGTCACCATCTCGGCACACAATCAAACGACGGCAGGGGTTTACTTCTCTGTCTCAAAGAAAGATAGATAGAGGAGAGAGAGAGAGAGAGGAAGACGGGAGTGATTGGAGTTCTGGCTGGGGTTTCACCAGGTCACAGGAAACCTGGACTATGCAGATGTTTAACTAAAAAAAGCCTTTCATCTTCTTCTGCTTTGCTGGAACTTCCAAGCGCCGGAGACTTTTAAGCACGGAGCTGATAATGAAACCTCTTTTTCTTTCAGCAGCAGATATGAGACCTTTTTCATCCAAAAACTATACACTCCCGCTATCACCATTAACAACAAACGCAAAACAGGTAATTAGGAGTTTAAGGAAGTCACATAATGGTGTTTTCCTACATTGTATAATTCAAGAGTGAAGTTGCTGCGCTACTAAACCTGCAGCAGAAATAAACATCTGTATGTATATTAGGTGCTTAGGTTAAATGCTTTTTTTTGTAATGTGGTTGTTATTATTCAAGAATAACCGGACGTGAAATACTCTCAGGCCAAAGACAGATATATGAAGTGATGCACAAGTGTGAATTACACGTAGTAGATAGCGGAAGACATTCATTTGTTGTAAATATGGGACAGATATAAAAAAAAAGGTCTGTGTTTGGGAGTGTGTGATCGTGTTTCTGTGTTCTGTATTGTAATCCTCCCAATGAGGCAAACGATTCATAATTCAGTGCAAAAAAAAAAAAAAAAAAAACAATCTATGCATAACTCTCTAATTTAGAGATAACAATCTAATTTAACTCTGAAACATCATCACACAGTTGGTTTACATTTTACAAAGTATGAATGCATGTTTAGGTTATTTTGTCTTCATGTCAGTCCGACACTTTCCCAATCAATCTAGTGGAACGGATTCTTAGAACCAATCTGTTCACGAATCGGACTCAATCATTAAACAGTTCTCACATCAACAAAAGCCGTCTATCCATCTACATTTAATAAAGAGAGTATATAACCTGAAACAGAAAGTGTACCCCAGTCGTTGGACTCACTGGCTGTTTAGTTATTTTCAGAAGGACAGTGTTCTGTCAGTATCACAGGCCTCCCACCAGCTCATCTTTATTAAAGAGCATCTACTGACACCCATAATAACCCAGAGCTCCATCAATCGGCTAAGGACGGAGAGGGACATCCACCTGGGGACCTGGAGAAAAGGGATGAAGCCGTGAGGTGAGAGGACACACAGAAAGGGCCACCGCTACCGAAAGCTTTCATTTGTGACGGGCTTGTTTCTTTTTTAGTGCATGTGTGTGTGTGTGTGTGTGAGCCTGTTTGTTACCGCGGCTCTTATCTGCGCTGGTGTATGTGTAAGGTGTGAGAGGATGAAAGCCGTGTGGGTGACAGGAACTCAGCTGCGGCACGGCAGAAAGAAACTAATCAGCCTTTTTGGCAGCTTGAACTGAGGCGGTTAGGTAGCCTCGCGCTAACCGCACACGCGCGCTAGCTCTGTCACCGCTACAAATTGGCTTCTTACAGAACTCAAGGTGCCAACGGACCATTAGACGCACAAAAGCAAGAGTTTTCTTAGCGTCTCATGTGAAAAAACCCAGCACCTCCCCGCCGAGTAAAACACACACTGTCTGCTCCTGATCAGGGATGTTTGGAGCTCTGGAATATCTCTGTTCTGCCGGAGCTAAGATGTTTTTTTCACAGGGGTGAAATGTTTAAAAATGTCAGTAAAGTCAACAGAATCAATTTATTTACACATCTTTCCATCAACCCTGTCTATACCGGGACGCAAAATTGTAATATTTACTTTCGATGCCTTTTACTAGTGGTCTTAAATCCTAATGTAATACATGATTCTGGAGCACGAAACCTTTCTTCAGTCACACAGGTGAAGCAATAGCCAAACAATACATTGCAGCAGTCAAAATTGTCCTTTTCTTTTTTAAGACAAAGATCATGATTGCATTGCTAAGAACTTCATTTGGCCAACTTTAAATGCACTGTTTTTAACCAGTGATTTTTAAAGAGAGCTGCCTAATATTGTCCTATCCTAAAAAAACCACACATCAATGCAAAAGTCATTTATTCAGCTTTCAGATTATGCATACGTATCAATTTAAAAAAATGACCGTAATGACTGGTTTCTAGGTGCTTCAGGGTCACATATGTCCCCAAAACACACTACGGAAAAACTGCTTAGCATCGCTTTCGATGCTTAAAGTTGATGGTTTGTAATGGCATTCGTATGAGGATGGTTTCGCTTTCTTTCTTTCTTTTTTCTTTTATGTTCCGGATATTAGAATAAATAAGAACGCAGCTCCTTTTAGCGCTACACAAACGTGGCTTTATTCTCTAATGGCTTGAAAATAAATCAAAGCGCGCAGACGCACCTGCACACGCGGTAAACAGGTTGACGGAGAGGAAGCTGTCACCAATTAGCGGCAGTGCTAATCTGGTTGTGTCGAGAGGATTATACTCTGTCCTGGTGGGACGGGGAGAAATTTCATTTTCTGAGCAGCGTTCGCGAGACTCTACCTGAGTCAGCGGAGCTGTGCACGTCAAATCCGTGCTGAGATAACAGTTAATCATCTCTCGCCCTGAGAAACTGTTTCCCTCCACTGGGCCCGAGCACCCGGCGCTTCATTCCTTCTGAAAACACACGTGAAAATGTGACCTAACCTCTCACCAACGCCAACACGGGAAGCGCACCACCCGCAGAACTCCTTGAGATCTTGCACACTTGTTTACGAGGTCCGTGCTGCTATCGAGAAAATGTATTCAAGTGACTTTGGTCTGAATAAGACGGATGTGTTATACTACACTCTTAAAATAAAAGGTGCTTAAAAGGTTCTTTATAGTAATGCTATTGAAGAAGCATTTTTGGTTCCTCAACGACCCTTTCAGTCAAGGGTTCTTTCTTTGCTTTTTACAATCTCAAGAACCTCCTTTCACCGTGAATCTTTCATGAAACAGAATCGTTCTTCAGATGTGAAAAAATGGCACGTAAAGTTCCTTTTATTTTTTAATAGCGATTAGCTATTTCAATAAGTACTATTATTAATAATACTTCTGAACAAGCAGGAGATAAACTGTACAGAAATGTACAATTTAAAGTCAAAAGTTACATCATTTTACATCTTTTTTTTTAAATCCACATTTCTGGGTTCAAGAGCAACTTCAAGAGCAGCGAATGGGAGAGTAACACAAATATATTTTTTGCTCATATAGCAAAATGAAAAACTCGATAAATAGTTTTTATAGTTTGATGCAAATATGATATAATACAAATTAAGGGTCCATAAGAGGAACTTCGTGACTGAAAAGCATGGAGCAGATTATGAAAAACAAATTATTTGGAATAATGTTCCTATTTATTTTATGTAAAAGATAACGCGCTCTCTGGCTTCTTACAGTCTACCATGTAAACCCATGCTTTCTGGGTTTTATATTATCAACAAAAAGGGCTCAGCGGTATTAAAATGGCAAATATTATGGCAATGTAGTGCTCTACATATCAGGTCACTGACACTTTATCAATGTATGTCTGAAACACAGACAAAATCATTTATGCGTTGCGTACTGGCAAAGAAGGCGTTAAATGATATTCTGATGGAAGGCAAATATTTGGACTACCCGAACAACCGCTATCAGAACAGAAGTGCTTTTAAAAACAAATGTAATAATTAAAGAAACTAGACGTGTTAAGACAGTATTAGTGAAGTTAAAACCAAAAACACAGAGAGAGAGAGAGAGAGAGGCTGCTGGGCTTATTGTATTAGGCATTGAGCTGTATGTGAGAGATAAGAGAGAGACAGATTCGTGTGTGTGTGTGAGGGCAGAGAGGTTCGAGGTACGGGCGTCTTATCATGCTGTTTTGTTCCTGGGAAAATCAGGTGGAGTCATGCATTCAGGCGTCATGAACGAGCATCCGAACACGACACTTCACATCCAGCGCGGCGTGTGTTTACTGCGCTTACGAGCTCTGCGCGCTTTATCTGTGTCAAATCGTATGCAAATAAATACTCTCGGCTCTAAAGTGTTTTTACAGATTCACTACAGCGGATTCTGACAGCACTTCCTCGCATTAGATCTCCGCTGTCGGTTTTGTCTTTATTTCTCGATTCTGCGCTGAAAACACACACGCTCCTGAAGCGGAGAGAAAGTGTCCATCTGTCTGAAATTTAAGCAGCCTACACTGAGACACAAATTCCCAGAGAGGGAGTGATTTCCTCAGGTTTAGCTAAATAATTTATGCTCTCACCTCACTTTAGCATGATGAAGCAATTTTAGCTTGTACTGCTGCACGCACACACACACACACACACACACACACACACACACACACACACACACACACACACACACACACACACAGACACACGCACACAGACTAAAAGAAATATAGAGAACAAGAGCAAGACTTCCTGAATATCTGAATAATTCAAACTTCTAGACAAGATGAACAGAGAAATGTTACTTTTCCTCCTGAAGTGATAAAACGGTGACCCAGGAAGTGGACAGCTACGGCGTGTCCATGAACTCACTACCACTGCGTTCAGGATACACTACTAGTTTACTGCTCGCACCGCATACCACATTACACCACTTCCTCCGGATTTAATTTAGCACTCGATTTGTTCACAGTATCCATGCAGTAATTAGAAGTTTCAGTGGCCACTAAGAATAAATGCATAAATGTGACACTGAACCACGTCGTAAGTCGCTGAGGATTATTTCTAGAAACAGCCAACAATACAGTGTATGGGTCAAATCTACACATTTCTCTTTTATGCCAAAAATCATTAGGATATTAAGTAAAGATCACGCTCCGTGAAGACATTTTATGAGACGTCCTACCATAAATATATAAAAAATTAGTTTTCGAATAGTAATATGCATTGCTAAGAACTTAATTTACACAACTTTAAGGGTGATTTTCTTACTATTTTGACTTTTTGCACCCTTTTTTGTGATCCGGGTCATAAATTATAAAGCCTATTGTCTAAAAGTGCATTATTAAATATTATAGTCTGATCAAATAAGCAGTTCTATTATATGCTATAATTGATATGCTATTATAGTTCTTGATTTGATATATATATATATATTGTGTTTCTTAGTGATGAAACAAAAATATTTGATATTGTTTTAGTATATTTATTTTATTTTGGTTATAAATGTTAGTTAACGAACTAAATTAAAATGATAAATGTTAACACTGGCAACTTGAAAATCATTTTTGCTAGAATTATACTGTAATATCGCTGCAAATAAATAATCAAAATAGACTAGACAATAAGAAAAAGGCTGTATAATAGCAATCTGTATATGCTAGTACGCTTTTCCAAACTTGCTCCACAGCATCCATCCTAAATATTATCCACAATATAAATGTGTGAGATTAGAATCACTGAAGCGTAATTAAAGGTAGCATTTAGATTTTCTGCATGTTATCCACAAGTCATCTTAAGACACTGTAGGACCATGCAAACTGGGTCACCAGCACTGTATCTGAAACACGAGCATCTACACGATCACAGGTCACTAAGAGATGTGATCAGACTCATGGAGGAACAGATCCGATTAGCTGAATGAACCCTTGTGGCCCGTTTAAGAGAACAAGAGATGTGCGGCAGACAGAAGTGAAGAAATCGGAGGTGTTGTAACATTAGAAGGTCAGATTGGTTTTCCTCCGAGCTCCGTACGGCAGGGATTTGTGAGTCAACAGCCCTCCGGCTTCCTGTCAGCGCTCTGAAGCAAACCACGAGGGAACGCTGGCCCTCGAACCCGACACGACCGGCTCGCAGGAGAACAAAACACAAACCTGCTCTCATCAAAGCGCCGTGAAACGCAAAAGGAAGCGAAGACACCCGCGTCCCGCAGATTTGAAGCTCGTGATGTCAAGGTTGTGGGTTCGACTCCTGAAACATGCATGCGCTCTCAAAAATAAATGCTCTTCGTTGGCATCGATAGAAAAATAAAGACTCCAAAAGGAGTTTGCAGCATGCGCCCTTCAAAATAAAGCAATGCCACAGAATAACCATTTTCATAGTAAAAATTCATTCGAATAATTTAAAGAACATGTTCGCACCTTCCATAGTTTCCATAGATCTTTAAAAGGGCTGCTTTTTCTGAGTTTGATCGGTGTGAAACGGAGCGATGTTTGCTTGCTGATGCGGACCCTTGGCGACGGGCAGCCAATCAGATATTAAGCAGCGAGCCTGCGCGTCACGTCAAAAAAATGAGCATCATCTAAACAGCAGGTGCGAGAAAAGTAAGGAATGCCAACACAGCCACAGAAGTTCACAGAGATATTCACACTTTGCTCCTTTCTTTTGTAGTTTTGTCTTTGTTTTGGGTCGTGTCACGCCTAAAACGTGTGGAAAACCCTAGGCGTGCTGATTTCGTCTTCTTGTTCTCCTCGCGCTCGTGTGGCGTCTGCCGTTGCTAAGCAACCATGACCCGCGTTCTCCGCGAAGACGGGCAAGTTTCAGAAAAGGATAAAGCGGATTTCCAGCACTAATTGCTTGCAGTAGCTCCGTGCGGCTATGATCAGCTGTTTCTTCATGAATCCGCAATAACGCGAGGTACGTTTAATAACTTTTAACATCCACAGACTCTTTCCTTCACGCTAAATATTACTGATAGCGGAAAAAGTTTCTTTAGATTAACTAAGATTAACATTGCACTAAGAAAAAGTGGTTCTACGCTGTTAAAAGTAAAAGCTCTCAAAAAAAGCAGTGGTGCCATTTTGGGCTCCCAAAGAACCTTTCACTAAAATGTTGCTCCAAAAACAAAATCTTAATAACTTTTATTGGTACCGCTTTACAATAATTGATTAATTAATTACAGCATTCTTAGTTAACATAAATTTTATCATTTACTAATGCATTGTTAAAATCTCAAGTTGTGTTTGTTAATATTAGTTGATGCGCTGCGACATAAAATGAACTGTTATTAAAAAGGAGAAGAAAATGCTATAATAAATGCCCATTTTTGTTCATGTCAGTTAGTACATTAACTAGTGTTAACAAATGACACCTAATTGTAAAGTGCTTCCAATTTTTCCACTATAAAAAAACCTTCCACGGCTCTTAGAAGTTCTTCAAGAAAAGCACCAGCGCCAATGAAGAACCTATATGTTTAATTCAATTAATTGGTCTAGTCTAAGTGCTGTTCACCGAAAGGTGGTTCTTCTAATCGTTTTTTTTTTTTTTTTTTTCTATTGCATTGCTCCAAAACCCCTTTTGGAGTCTTTATTCCAAATCAAATGCGTGTCTCGAATGTTCTGTGCATCTGCCAAAGCGCAAACCATGCAAACACAGAAGGAACGTAACAGGTGTTGCACTTGACCTTGTGTGACCTCTCCAGTCATGAATTCCTGCAGGATTCGCTGGGAAAGAAGGTCGAACAGTCAGAGAACGGAGTTGCTGCATAGTATTTGGCAGGAACATCTGAACGCGCTCGTTCCGAAATCACAGAACAACTGCGAAGCACTCGTCGAGAAAATACTAGCAGGCTAGAAACGCCAGCGAAGAGAAGTGGAGTAGAGATGAACAGAGAGAGGGAGGAAGAGAAATAGAAGATTAAGCCCGATGTGTGTTAACTTTCATCGTGAAGGTTAGTGCTGGATATTTACAGGCCACGTTGGCTAAACAAAGACTGATATGCTGAGAGACCATCATAAAAATCAATACATCAGTAAACCCCCACCTGCATCGTGTGTGTGTGTGTGTGTATGTGTGTGTGTGTGTGTGTGTGCACAGATCACGTTTCTAAGGCTTCTGCCTACGCCATGATCAGAGCAAGAGAGCAAAACCTTCTGGGATTCTGCAGAGGACCAGACCACACACACACACACACACACACACACACACACACACACACGTGTTTGCATGTGGCCTGTTGCCTTCAGAAACGTCTCTTCATGAGCTAAGGTTATAAGAACTCCTTATTATGAGATGCATGTATATAAACGCCCGCTTTATGGTTTATAGAGTACAATTTGTTTGTGTTTATTTGGCCCAGGAGTGCCGTATCCTATTCAAGTAGCTAGACGCTCAAAGTGACATGGTATTGCGCATAAAGTCACAGAAAAAGAGTGTTTGTTAGAAAGCAGCGCACAGCACAGTGACTATATTCACAATATAACACAACTTCACTGCCAGAAAACGAGGGTGTGAATTAAACATAATACTAATGAACAGACTCTGGACTCTCTTGCAGGCACAGACAAGAAACACACACACGTAAAATCCGTCTGAGCGTGTGTGTGTGTGAGAGAGATGTGGGGTGAGGGTCTGTTTTTGGCCCCGGGGGCTTGTGGGATACATCGAGAGAGATTTGGTCAAACAGTGTGGCAGATATGAGCGCAGGGCTCATAAATACAGTCGGCATCATTAATATTTCAGGGTAATGCTTCAGTTCTCTAATTAAACTTGTGGCTGATAGATGCCATTGTCCCATCATTACCTTCATCAGCTACAGCCGCAAAGATTTCATTAGCACTAATGACAAATTATCAGCACTAGTCCTACTGCTACTACAACAACTATGCCTTACATTATTATTATTATTATTATTATTAATGCAAGTACAATCACATTTATTCTAAAACTTTTTCTTTACATATGTGTAATTTTTAGTATATATATCATCATATTGTACCAGAAATGTTTATTTGTTTATATATTAAATATTTTAATTTAAAAAAATAATTATATGAATTATATGTGATGAATAGACACACACATAACATAAAAATAAAAACTTTTGGCTGCAAGACAGCCCGTTATTGTAGTTATTATTATTATTATTATTATTATTAAATACTAGTCAAAAATAATTCATAAGATCGGTAGAATTTATTTAATATATTACCATATAAAAAAATAAGAAAGATCTCCTAAATCCCTCTAGAATGACAAAAAATAGCAAATCATAGTTCATAACTACAACTTATTTAAAATAACATGCCATTTTATGTAATTTCCCAACATCCTGTTTTAATAGAAAATACATCAACAACTGTGCGTATCAAGCCGTCTTTACGTGCAATAAATACGAATAATGAGTCATGATTAATGAATGATGAATAAATAGATAGTATTCTATGATAATACAGTGTATTATTTTATAATTACACACGTTGCTGATCTTTTATAGTGTTTTTGTGCCGTATTTTGGCGCAGACTCGCTCGGCCAAGCGCTGCTGCAGCCCTGATGAACCACACACACACACACACACACACACACACACACACACACACACACACACACACACACACAGACACACACACACACACACACACACACACACACACACACACACACACACACACACACACACACACACACACACACACACACACACACACACACACACACACACACACACACACACACACACACACACACACACACACACACACACACACACACACACACACACACACACACACACACACACACACACACACACACACACACACACACACACACACACACACACACACACACACACACACACACACACACACACACACACACACACACACACACACACACACACACACACACACACACACACACACACACACACACACACAGACACACACACACACACACACACACACACACACACACACACACACACACACACACACTCGCTCTCGAGTTCGAGCACATCCACACCTTTTTTCTGAAATGGGTCAGAGGTCAGCGGGCGTCACGTCGGTCCTGATGCTCTTGACTGACATCATTGACGGCTCCTTAAAGGGCCGATTATTCCAGAATAAAAGAAGGAACCGAGGAGCTTTTTATAAACAGGATCTTGAAGAGATTTACGGTCCAGCAGACAAACAGAAAGCTGAAATGAATTCGGACTCTGGGGAGAGAGCGAAGTCTGGGCCGAAGCGGTTTCATTCTTCAGAGTTTCCCCTGATTCTGGAGGTCAGAAGAAAGCGGCCACAGCTGCCAGAGAACAACAGCAGCAGCAGCATTACATCAAATATAGCTGCTCTTACTGGTACGACCGAGCGCGGCCCGCTTCTGAGCGTCCAGAATATCACACGCCGCAGTCGATAAGCAGCGGTGGGAACCGGAAATATAATGCCACCGCTCTAATTCTGATGCAGCTTTTATCTAGATGAACACGAGATCAGACAAACACATTACACAACATTACGCTGCCTTTCATGCTGTCGTGGGCCAAAATCCGAGGCCGTATATAATCCCAGAATGCATTGCAAAAAATAATAATAATAAAAAGTTGGTGTCTGAGCTGGAAGAATTACAAAATAACAAAAAGATGAAATTAAATAAAAACTACTTTCAGTGAGGTTTTGCTGTGAGACTCATGTATGATAATAAAAATAATATATTTAGCGAATAATTGATATCCTTTTTTGTTACAGTTTTAGCAGCTTGTTGTGTTTTTATACATGTCTAAATAGTTTTTAGCACAGTTCAAGATATTTCAGTGCCTTAGAAATGTCATTAAACAATTGTTACTTAAAATAAAGCAGTACGCTTTTTTTCGATTCACAAGTAGCAATATCGATCGATGCATTTATTTATTTGAATGAAATGCTTCCTATACATTCAAAGTCAGTCCCTCGTCATATTTATTAAGGGTACTGTACACGTTTTACCTAACTCTCGAACATAAATAGTTTGCAGCTTGCTTATTTCAGACAGCATTTGCTTTGTCTGCTTTAACAGACGGCTCGATTAAACTCTGCGTTTCTCAGAATATATTAAACTATCACATATTGGTCACAAGTTCAGCACACACACACACACACACACACACACGCGAGCGCGCCAGCAGAAAGAAAAAAAAGAGGCGCTCAGAATGAAAAGACGTGCCGTGTGCATCGGCGCCGAGAGAGAAGCGGGGAAAGGTATCAGCCCTTGTCAATTTCAGGTATTTACACTTTGGTGGTTCTGGGTGTTTTGTCCTAAGGTGGCACCTTTAGTGCGGCAGATGTGTGAGAGAGTGGCATCCCGAGTCGCGCCCCAGGGCCTGCTGGGTAATTCGGTGATGTCAGGGAAGGGTTGAGGAGAGCCGAGCTGACAGACTCCAAGACCAGAGGGCACAACTTCCACTCAGCTGGATCAGAGGCCTGCAAATCGCTTATGAATAGTCATTAGAGTTTCATTACCTTCTCCTCCTCCTCTCTCTCTCTCTCTCTCTCTCTCTCTCTCTCTCTCTCTCTCTCTCTCTCTCTCTCTCTCTCTCTCTCTCTCTCTCTCTCTCTCTCTCTCTCTCTCTCTCTCTCTCTCTCTCTCTCTGTCTCTCTCTCTGTCTCTCTCTCTCTCTCTCTCTCTCTCCTCTCTCTCTCTCTCTCTCTCTCTGTCTCTCTCTCCTCACCAAATGTCTTTTGTCATTTAATTGGCATTTAATTGGCAATTGATTTCTTTCTTTCTTTCGCCGCTCTCCAATATGACAACATGTCACACGGTTAAACAGCGGTGGCGTTCCCGAGGGGATCCGATCGAGTCTGATCTCGGAGCGTTCGCTTGGACTTCTTCAAATCGCATCTATAATTAATACCAAAGAAAATCACAAAGCATAATATGAGCTAATGCGGGAGTAACTACAGTACATTACTGACTCGTCGTTATTCAGCAGTCAGTTTATATATATATATATATATATATATATAATGTGAATACTAGATTTGACATCTTTAGATCAAATGTTTTCTGGCGCCCAATATTGATAAAATCGAATTAACCATGTTTTTTTATATGCGATTATAAATACAGCAAATAAGCAGAAAAGCTACGTGAAGCACACAGCGTTTTATTGAATCAGTTCATTTGGACTCTGATTGCCATTTTATGTCTATAAATAGCATTATTTAGTACGTGTAACAGCAGTTTTTTAAGAAATATATTTTTATAGTTTTAGTTTTAGTTATAAAATTAATTGACTTTAAGATTTTCTGCATTCTATGTCATGCACTGCGCGTTTTCATTATAATTTAATTTTAATTTAAACCTTTTTAATTTTTTTGGGCATTTTTGTAATTATTTTTAAACCTAAAATGCATTCAAATAAATGCATTAATTTGTGTTTCAGTTTTGGTTATTTAGTTTTTTTTATGGTTTGGACTAAGGTCGAGGCCATTTGGTTTAGGTCTTCTGATTTTAGTTTTAGTTAACTACGACGACCCCGCAGGCGAAGCGGTCCGGTCTCCATCAGTCTGGAGCGCGTAGCGTGTTAAACCCGTTCCCATCATCCTCCAGTAAAGCCATCAAACACGCCTCGCTCTGACAGGTGAGCCGACGGCCCTCCATTCTCCTCCAAAACCTCCGTCTCTCAGCTCCGCGTCTGACACGCTTCAGTTCAACTCCAGCAAGCAGGCCAGAAAAAACTGAACAGAGACAAGTGGAGAGAGAAAATCTGAGCTGTGTGTCATGTTCTCGGTTGTATCTTGTTTCCGTTCACTGATTTCAGACCTCTCTTTTTTTGTCTCGCTACAATTCTTTCGGTTAGCACAACTGTTCTCGACATTGATAATCATCAGAAATGTTTCTTAAAGGAGTATTTTTTTTCCTGCTGTGGAAGTCCACGGGGACCCAAAACAACTTTCTTCAAAATATCCTCCTTCCTGTTCAGGTTTGGAACGACTTGAGGAACCACTGGAACCATTCCTCATATCATCGTCATATCAGAATGAGTTCAGAAGGATCATGTGACACTGAAGACTGGAGCAATGATGCTGAAAATTCAGCTTTGACATAAATAACAGTTTAACAGATATTCACACAAGTTTAAAACATTCTAGTGCTGTCAAATGATTAATCGCATCCAAAATAAAAAGTTTTTGTTTTATAAATATACACACACGGTATATATTTAGAAAATATTCTCATGCATATATTTAGTACTGCTTTCAAACTATTAATTGCATCCAAAATGTGTAGTGTGTATATTTATTATGTTTCTATAAATACACATGCAGCATATATTTTGAGAATATTTACATGTATTGACATGCATGCATTTATATTCAGATAATTTATATAATATATAAATAACTTAAACACTACGTGTTTTTCTTAAATATACTGCACGCATGTGCATTTTATATCATGATAAATATACACCGTATCTATTAAACTTTTTTTATTATTTTGGATGCTATTAATTGCGATTTTATGAGAAGAGATTTCAGCAAGCAGGCCAGGAAAAAAAAAAAGAAGCTGAACAGAGAGAAGTGGAGTTCACGTGTCATGTTCTCGGTTGTATCTGGTTTCCCTTCGGTGATTTTAAACCTCTCTTTTTCCGTCTCCCTGCAATTCTTTCAGTGTGTGATGAATACCGGCGTGTTTCCCATTGTGTGGACGTATCTGAGCGCGCGCGATTATCAGGCAGGTACACGAGCTCCGCGTGCGTGAATGCTGTCAGGGCCGCTTAATAAAACACGATCCGTCCTGTATTTACTAAACAATTTCTCCGGTCGCTGCGGTTCGTGGGAGCGCGCATTGTTGCTGGGAAACGTGAAGCGGCGGCGCTCTCCTTTGGCTCGAAGCGCGGGTTGATTACTGACTCACGCCTTTAATACGCCGCATAATGAGCAAATCTCAGCAATGCAGGAGCGCCATTCCAACTCAACAATGTGAGCCGGTAATGCGTGCGTGTGTGTGTGTGTGTGTCGGAGGCCCATGCATGCGTGTGTGTGTGTGTAATAATGAGAGTTGTGCTGGGTAATGTTCACTCTATTGTAGCAGAGCAAACACAGCGGCGCATTTAACTGCTCAGACGTGTTTCGAAGAATAGCAGCGTATAGCAGCTCTCTCTCTCTCTCTCTCTCTCTCTCTCTCTCTCTCTCTCTCTCTCTCTCTCTCTCTCTCTCTCTCTCTCTCTCTCTCTCTCTCTCTCTCTCTCTCTCTCTCTCTCTCTCTCTCTCTCTCTCTCTCTCTCTCTCTCTCTCTCTCTCTCTCTCTCTCTCTCTCTCTCTCTCTCTCTCTCTCTCTCTCTCTCTCTCTCTCTCTCTCTCTCTCTCTCTCTCTCTCTCTCTCTCTCTCTCTCTCTCTCTCTCTCTCTCTCTCTCTCTCTCTCTCTCTCTCTCTCTCTCTCTCTCTCTCTCTCTCTCTCTCTCTCTCTCTCTCTCTCTCTCTCTCTCTCTCTCTCTCTCTCTCTCTCTCTCTCTCTCTCTCTCTCTCTCTCTCTCTCTCTCTCTCTCTCTCTCTCTCTCTCTCTCTCTCTCTCTCTCTCTCTCTCTCTCTCTCTCTCTCTCTCTGTCTCTCTCTCTGTCTCTCTCTCTCTCTCTCTCTCTCTCTCTCTCTCTCTCTCTCTCTCTCTCTCTCTCTCTCTCTGTCTCTCTCTCTCTCTCTCTCTCTCTCTCTCTCTCTCTCTCTCTCTCTCTCTCTCTCTCTCTCTCTCTCTCTCTCTCTCTCTCTCTCTCTCTCTCTCTCTCTCTCTCTCTCTCTCTCTCTCTCTCTCTCTCTCTCTCTCTCTCTCTGTCTCTCTCTCTCTCTCTCTCTCTCTCTCTCTCTCTCTCTCTCTCTCTCTCTCTCTCTCTCTCTCTCTCTCTCTCTCTCTCTCTCTCTCTCATGTGATTGGCAGCTCTAGAGGTTGCCAGCGCTGTTTCTTCAAACCTTTTTCAGTGTAGCAGGTGCGCCGTCCTGGTTAACAAGCGATAATTACACATTCTCTGCCGCCCAGACACAGATCAGGTCACTGCCACAATTACAGGCCTTGTTTTAGCACGGCTGACAGAGAGAAGCCTTACCGTCTCTATCTCGCGGCGCTCGGCGCTGATTACTGCAATGAAACTTGCGCTAAAACATTAGTGTTCACGTCTGCATCGCGTACGTTGAGTATTTGCGTGTCAACTATGAAACATTCTCATGATCCTAATAACGCTGAGAGATAAACGCCAGTCAATGAAGCCAACATTAAAATAATTTACTTGCTGAAAGTGTTTTTTTGGAGGGTTACACTAACTTGTACTGTAGTTTGGGGTATTTTTATTCGTCAAGTGCGCATTAAATTGATCAGAAGCGACCTGTTAGTAAAGATTTTAAATAAATGACATGCGAATCCCGCAAAAATAAAAGGCATGACTGTTTCTACAAAAATAGCTGCGCGGCACAACTGTTCTCGACATTTATAATAATCAGAAATGTTTCTTGGGCCTTTCTGAAGGATGGCGTGACACTTAAGACTAAATTCAAATGACGTTTTGACATGTTCACACAGTAGCTAAACAGTGGCTTGAAATCGAAATATTCTTTCACTGCATTTTTGATCGAATAAATACAGCCTCTGTGACTTCTCTCACAAAAAATTAAATAATGTGTAAAAGCCGCATGCGTGAACTCCAGTAAAAGCTCTCTTTAATGTGATATTCTCACACTCGAGCGGGTTTCTCTGTTACGGAGCGAGTCAAAGCCAATCTCTCCATCACGTGAGTTTAAACTCACCCTGCGCTCGATGCACTTTGTTTAAGTATCTCTGCTTATTTCTGCGGCTAATCTCTTCAGCGCAGTTTTTTTACGAGCTGTTAATATTGATTGGTGGGTAAGACGGAGCGGGATGCAATCACAATAACAGGTTTCATTAGTGTGTGTGTGTGTGTGTGTGCGTAGAGCGCACATTGATCAGTGTAATGCTGAGACGCACCTTGAAGAATAATGAGCACTTATTTTAATGACCATCACAATTATCAAGGTCACTGTACGTGCGACAGCTGCTGAAAGAGACGGCTTTGCCTTTACAGTCTCCACTCATCCTCTGCTCTGCTTTTATTCCTGTCTTTCATGGGTTTCGTGAAGCGTGCGGCTCCCTGTCACTCATTCAGAGCGTCTTGTAACCCGCCGTCCGCCGCCGTCTCAAAAAAGCGTGCATGCTTCAGAGAGCGTGTCTTTATTAGCACACGTAAACCTCTCCTTGAGTCCTTCAATCTGAGCTCAACTATCTAAAAATACAGCCCCGCACTCGCTGGCCTTTAGACCGATGTCTCCTGAGGCATGGAGGACATTTACTGTAGTAAAAAAAAAAAATAAATGAAAAACAAGGCATGAATAGGTGGTTCTCTCAAAACTGTGGAGAGATCAGAAAGAGATCTCAATATAAACTCAAATATTTCTGACCTGAGTTGAAAAAAAAAAAAAATTTTTTTATATATATATATATATATATATATATATATATATATATATATATATATATATATATATATATATATATATTTTTTTTTTTTTTTCTAAATGTTCTAAAATAAAGATTGATTTAAAAAAGCAAATTACATAAAATGAAGATATATAAATTACATAAATTTTTACATTTCTTTTGAATTACATTCTTGAAATGTACAATTTTACTGGAAATCAAGTCCAAAAATACTTTTTAATTATATATATATATATATATATATATATATATATATATATATATATATATATTCTTTCTTATTTATTAATATTATTTATTAAATACATTGTTTATTCATTTACATTTAATTCATACATTTATAATTTGTCCATTGCATCTTTAAAGTTATCATTACAAAACAATAAAGTCTCTAACTCAAGCTTTAAGTTATAATTTAAGCTACACTAACAAATAATTTTGAGTCTCGTTTCAGTCTGTTTTAATGTTCTTTGTAGGAATTTTACAAGAAACTACAAAATAACAACAAAGTTGAGATGTCAGTAAAACACACGCAGGAAAGCAACACCGAGCGATACCAACCTCCTGAATACTGAAGCATGTGTGCTATGATGAGTCTGATTGATTTACACCAGATGGACGTGAACACACACACACACACACACACACACTATGCAAGAAAGGTAGTCAGACATTCGGCACGCATGTGTGACGCATTCCAGCGCACCGCTGTTGTCAGTCAGACTTAAATTAGATATGAGTTTATCTAATTGTTTGAATGTCATCTGGGCAAATCCCGTCCGTCTAACCCACATTCCCAGCAGTCCTCAGTAATTCCCCGGGACACACAGCTCTGTCCGACTGCTGCCCTCCCTGAGCATAACGCAGTGTGTCGGAGCCTTCAAACTATCAATTAAGTTTTAAAAAGGTGTTCTCTATATTACTATAAAAGAGAGAGAGAGAGAGCTTCTCCAGAGACCCCAGACTCTCTCTACGCTTACACCCAGGCCTTAAAGGGCTAGTTCATAGAAACATTTGATCATTTGTTGCTGCGATGCTGCAGTAAGATGAAAGGAAATTTTATGGTGGGCCTTTTTGAAACATCCGTTCGTGTTTGTGCCCGCTGTGTACTATAACAAAAAAAATCTATTAAACTTATAGATGGGAAGAAAGCTGTGGTTGCGTGAACTTTAGCGTAAGAACAGCGTAGCAATTTATAAATCGGACAGATTAGCTTAATCGTACATGAAATAAGAAATGCTTCATTAGGTTCATTTTAATACACTAAATTACATTTATAACATCATGAGAAAGCCACATATAGGTCACAGTGTCAGAAACACAAAACATTGTTTTAAAGTCAAATTACAGTAAAATTTAGCGTTTTACTGTAAATTATGACATGAATTTAGTTTTTCTATTGCACTGTTCCTATCGTATTGTACTGCAGAATTACATCAAATTTTCCATTAAATCTAATACAGTTTTCATTGTATAGAGTAAAGGTTTTTTAACAGTCAGAACCAAAACTGATAACCATAAAGTCATTGTTAAAATTTAATTTGGATCGCTTTCAGATAGATTTTTTTGATACTACTTGATATACTTGTCTTTATAGCGTCGCTATTTTATTTTATTTATTGTATTTTTTGAGAACCATTAATTATATAAATATGTAAAAGAGCAGCGTGAACATTCTGCAAAACATCTCCTTTCATCTTCCACAGAAGAAAGAGAAGAAGAGTCTTGTTTTTCAGTGAACTGTTCCTTTAATCTGTCATCTGGTGTTAGAGCTCATCTTTGGTTTCACCTGTGTGTGTGTGTGTGTGTGTGTGTGTGTGTGTGTGTGTGTGTGTGTGTGTGTGTGTGTGTAGCCAGCAGCGCTGCTCTGTTTTGCCGTGGGGTAGAGATGAACCCGAGGCTGTTGCCCTTGCCCTGTCAGAGCCCCTTTAGCGTGAGCGATCTCTTTTCAAAGGCCGGTCTGACGCGCCGCAGAGACGTACGAGATTCAAACGGAGTGAAGTGGAAACTAATCGTCTGTTTCTTTCCCACCTCGACAGATGAGAGACGAAGCGCAGCAGCTGCTAGATTTCAATCAGGTGAGACGTCGCAGGAAAAAACGCATCTCTTTGAAGAGCTCTAGAGAGCAATAAGTGCATAAAAGCTTGTATGCGTGTGCTTTAGTAAAGCTCACCGGAGGTTCGACATGAAAGGCTTACGGGGAACTTTTCCACCTGCATTTGCTCCGTAACATTTATATCTCAGGGAACGACTTTTTTTGATTCTTTTGGGGACGTTAAATACATACTTGATGCATAATTTTTTTAGATATATAAAATTGCCGCATGGAGACTCAGGTGAACTGTTTTGAATGACGGGAACGAATCACTGAATCGTCGCGGTTTGAACTGATTCAAACTGAATTCAAATGATTTCAAACTGCATATTTTTGGCAACTATATTGCAAATATTGACTTTGTCATACAGAGATTTGACATGAAAGGCTGACTGGGAACTTTTCCACCTACATGATATTTAATATATATCCTGACACATTAGTGAACCTATTTCATTATATTTAATCATTACGAGCACCATTATCAAACTAAAAAATAATATATTATAAAGAATACAGAAACTCTGCTATTTGGGACCCAAACGAATCACCGAATCAGTTCTGAACTGATGAAAAAAAAAAATCGCAAACTTCATTAAATAATTTATTCATTCATCCATTCATTCATTTGTTCGTTCCCTTTCAACACGTCTGTATTTTCACAATATATTCACAAAAATTTCCACCTGCGTTTATGCTGTAAAACCGATATCGCTGCAAAGAACTGTTATGTCGGTGTTATATTTAAGACATGCGCTTACATGTATGTCAACTTGCATTGCGATATTTAATCATTTTCAATCGTATGCGCTGATATAATGATGCATAATAATAAACGTGCACGTATTTTAAAGAGGGCTTAAAAATGCCAGACGGAAAGGTGTGCACGACGCGGACGAATCAGTGTTTGGAATCAGTTCGCCTAAAAAGCCTGTTCGTGTTTTGCAGCTGAATTTTAAAAGGAGAAACGCTATTAACGCATCAGCATTTCCACTCTCTTCCTTAATTTTATATCCCCAGCATATCCAACCAGAAGCATATTGTTAATTTTCACCGTGCGGTCCAGGTCAGAGACACGCAGCCTCTTTCCATTTCGACTCTACAGCTACACATAAACAGAAGAGGAGATCATAACTCTTATTTATGTCGTTCAATTTGCCCGCGCAACTCAACAATTCATTTTCGTGATCAATTGCAAAGGCTTCGGGCCTCAGGAATCCATTTTCCGTGACACGCAGCAGATCTCGGCACGCATCCTTTCCGCCGGGAATATCCACACTCGTTTTTACGCGTCCTTTCTTCTCAGTCTGCTTGCGATCGCGTGGCAGGTGCGTCACCTGTTTACAGGCTTTGGAGAGAAATCAAACGAGCGCCGCGCACCAGGTGACACGCATCGGCTCAAACGAAACGCTCCCCGGTTGTCGGGAGCGATTGCGGGGAAAATAAAGAACAGAAAAAGGGCGTTCGGCTTTATGGATATTCAAATAGCGGCCGATTTCAGCGCAAGTGTATTTTTGATATTTCCGCACCCTTTCTCCCATAATGCAGGTTTTTATTTATTTCTTTTCTTTCCAATCATTACACCGCTTTGCAGGCGGCGGGCCTGAGCTCTTCTTTGCTCATGGACACGAAAATTCATTTCAATATATTTACCTCTATGAATATTTTTTTCTCTTTCGGTGGGAAATAATAAAGAGTAAAGTCGGCCTGCCCAATGGTGGAAGCTCCACAGACGCATTAGAAAGGGAAATTGCACTCAGCAGGATGAAAAATCATTGTGTTACCCCAGGTGAAAAATATTGTTGCTTTGCTTAAAAGTGCATGCAAGGCAAGCCGCATTATTAGAATGTTTAAATATTAATTCTTCCAGCGGGTAGTAAAGATGATCGAGACACTGTGTCAACTACTTTATTTTTCTTGCAGGGGCCACAGGAACGCTCTCTTTCTTTCTTTCTTTCTCTCTCTCTCTCTCTCTCAGGTTTTCTCTCTCAGCAAACAAACAAACAACGGTTTCATTAGAGCAGATTTGGGCCGCGCTTCAGACTTTAATAGCAAAAGCTTCTGGGATCCGCAGATTTCATCATTTTACGGCTGTTTGCGTGCAGATGAAAAGGAATAATTTAAAGACTCCAGTTTGTTCTTTCGAGGTAGATTTAAGTGATGCTAAGAGCCAGGATGTTTCAAATCATATCATCACCGCTTCATCTTCTGCACCGCTAAAAACCCTCTCCGTGTGTGTGTGTGTGCGTGTGTGTGTGTGTGTGTGTGTGTGTGCGTTCAAGAATCCTCGAGCCACATCTGAAGGAACGCCAAAGCAAATTACAATTGATCCCACATGTCAGTCCGTACAGGTAACAGTCAATAATCCGGGATGGCGAGCGCAGCGACAATCTGTGTCGAGTAATTAAAAAGAACTGTCTGTCTCTCTCTCGCAGGAGCTCAGACGCGCCTCTCGAGGGCTCTTCACCCCGTCGTCGCTACAAAGGGAGCGCAAATTGAGCAGGATTCTCCAGTTTGCTCACACAAAGCTGGCTTATTTCTGAGGATCTCTTCTGGCTTTCAGGTAAAGTTGCTGGCGTTCCCAAAGAGCGGCTCCGCAGAGGATCCGCCGCCTGAGACGGATCCGGCTCGGCTCGCTCATGCGCACTGCGCGCGCCGAGTGTAAAGGCACTTTAAAAGCTCATCAGGCGAGTGCTGCACTTGTAGGAAATACCTTATTCATGACGGAGCAGCCCGAGTCGAGGTAATGACTCAAATCAAGGTGGCCTCGCAAATGTTTAAATCTACAAGGACGACGAGAGCATGAATAATGCAGAATAATTTGCATCTAAATTTTTTAAGTGTTCTTTATTCAAAAACTAAAACGCGGCTCCGATTAAACTTTGATGGGTGCAAGCTGAGACGCCGGAGCCCGAAACCCTCTTATTTGCGGAAATTATTTAGAGGGGCGATAAAAGAGGATGAGCGGGACTTCCAATAAATAGTAATTAAGTGCAAGGCATTCGACACGGCCCAGTACGGACATGCACGGATAAAAACACAACCTGTGTGTGTGTGTGTGTGTGTGTGTGTGTGTGTGTGTGCACTGTCATGCATTTACATTCATGCATTTGCCGGAAGCGTTCAAAGTTACAGGACAGACTGGTGAGCTCCGCTGCACTTGTGCGCGTTTATATTGCAGGTATTCAAATAAAACTTATTTCAGCTAGTTGGAAAGGAGAGGTTTCTCAAGTTTGTTTAGGCAAAATGAACCCGGAGCACAAAAAAAATGCAACTGAAAACCGACAGGCGACATGTTTAAAAACAAACAACGCCAATAGAAATGGCAAAAACTTTCACTTAATAAAATAAATGAATAAATCCGATTCACCTGTCTAGTGTTTGTGCGCATATGAAAGAAGCTGATGAATATTAAAGGAGGCTTACCTGCTGCTGATTAGAAGAGGATGGATCCACAGCCAGAGAGAGAGAGAGAGAGAGAGAGAGAGAGTATTGATTACTTTGGTGTCTTGTGTTATCTATAACTTTTGTAAAAGCTCACAGAGAGATCTCACAGCCAGATGACATTTAAGATGTGAAATAAACACTGACGCGCAATAAAACTCAGAGAGAGGAAGTCTAAAAACTAGATTCGTCCGCCGGATTTTTTTCCGTGCTTTATGATCCCGTAGTGTACAATCTCCTAAACAACACACATGACCCGAGGAATCGTTTAAACTCTGCAGCACGACACACACACACACACACACACACACACACTACTTTAACTCTAAGTGTTAAACTCAGCACAATTTAAAATGATCTATCTGGAAGCAGCAACGAGCAAAGAACAGAAATGCAAATAAAGGTAGTTTTACCTAAAGCGGTGTTTAGGTGAGAAGATACAGAGACAGACAGCGGGAGGAGAGAGTCTCTCTCTGCGGGCTCTTTTGCTCGACTGACCCCTCGCCACTCCACCGTAATTATCACTGCCTGATTCTCATTCAATTTGCATTTAACCCACATCTGAGGTCAACAGCATCTCCACCCTGAGTCACAATTACAACACAAACACACACACACACACACACACACACACACACACAATGATCTCGACTGGCCTATTCTACGCACTCGTGTGAGGTGATGATGTTCTTAGTTTGCACCAGGTTTATTATCGTTGACTAAAATTAAAACTAAAATCATAAGAATTTTTTTTTTATTAAATTATGCTAATTGCCGGATCATACTTTAAGTAAACTAAGTGCTAAAAAAAATGAAGATAAAATTAAATAAATAAAATGCTACAACTTAAACCCACCTAGACATATTAAAAACAAACCCAAAACAATGGCTTAATATGCCTATTTTTTTTTTTTAGTAATAAGTATAGAAGTATACAGTAAAATACAGCAATGGGTACAGTAACACAGTGGTACTGTAGTAACAGGCCTGTATCAGTGTGAAGTCAAGGTACACACACACACACACACACACACACACACTCGCCGATCGACTCACAGTGACGCAGAGAGGAGACACGCCAGTGTGTGAGAGACGTGCAGCTATTGAAACGAGTCAACAGACGGAGGGAGGGGAAGACGCGCTTCATTCTGGTCCATGTGAAAAAAAAAAGTGTTTCATTTGTACAACGTGTTACTGACGACTTGCAAGAGTACAGTAGAACACAGACCAGCCTACACACACTAGACCAACAGCGTCTAAACACACACACACACACACACACACACACTTTACCATCCGCCCCCAGAGGTGCATGTTATTGCTCAGAGGTTTCCCTTTGATGGTGTAAGTTATGCTTCATCTAAGCATCAAGGTTTTTAGGAGACAAAAATAGAGACAAATGAGTCAATAGTTGTCATACAGTAACAGAAAATTAAAATGAACATGGATGCACTGTAAAAAAATTATTTTTTTGAAGTAGAAAGATTAACAAGAGTACTAAAGAATACAATTTTAGTCTTTCTACTTACATTTTTACATTTTATATATATATATATATATATATATATATATATATATATATATATATATATATAGCTTTAACAGTAAGAAGAGTAGAGTTTAATAGTTTAAACAGTAGAGTTACTGTTTAAAGAACAGTAAGTTTAATAAATAAAGCTGAACTCATTCATATTTTTTTGTTGTAAACACAAATGAAATTTCGAACTAAAAAATAATATTACAAATTTAATGCAGCGTGCTTCGTGCCATTTCTTGGACATTATTTATGAAATTTACTAGCACTTTCTGAGAGACTGTTTTCTCAAAGTAAAGAAGTATTCGGCGGCGGAGCAGCTCAGATATTTGACGGGAAATATTTGAAATCGTGTGTGTTGACTCGGACTCTGCAAATCTGAGCAGCTGATGAGTTTCAAAGTAAATCTAAACCGGTTGTTCTTCCCGTTAAAGCTGAGATCATGCAAGAAACGAATGTGACTTTTTCTCAAGAAAAATCACTTTCGCAGAACTGTGAGACTACCGGAGAACTTGTTTTCTACACTCTTTCATGTTTAATTTCTCTGCAGTTACATGTTTATGAGTATATCACTGTTCGAGTTCATATGGAGGCTCTCTTAAAAACGGATCTGACTTTCTGTCGAGACATCCCAGCGGCTTCGAGTGCGGCGCTTGTTTTCCGCGGGCCTCGGACTCGCGTCAAACTTCCGAGGCTGGAAGAGCGTCGTTGCGATGTGTTCGTTTCTGGAGAATAATCCACGATAAGGTCTTTGTGCTTCTGAAAGAGCGGAAAGCGGCGGCCGATGGCTATCTGACAACAGACAGCAAACAATCCGACGCCAAATACCACCGTCACAAAAGCCGGCAGATCTGATCTCCTCCGATACGATCCAGATCCGACTCTTTGTGCGTTTTCGATGCGCTTCAGGCCCCCGGGGTGCGCTGACCGCCGCGAAGGAGCCGGGCACGACGCTAACGTACGTGATTAATTCAGCAGCCGCGTGCACATACACACGCATGCGTGCGCGTAAACGGCCGAGCGGCCATGCGCTCCGCGGGCGAGCGACGGATAATCGGGCGTTCCTCGCGCGCATCTGCCAAGCATTGATAGCAGATGCCAGTCAGTGAACGAGCGAGAGAACGCAGAATTAAAAATGCAAGCATCACCAACTTCCCCTGGAAAATGAACTAGTATAATAGCGCTCGACAAATGCCAGCAAACCAGGCCGAGTAATTGCATGCCTCCTTCTTTCTCTCTTTACCACCTGCTCTTCTTCTTCTTCTCCTTCTTCTTCTGGGTTGAGGGTCTTGCTTTCTCGTGCCGCGTTTTAATTCGACAGCACAAAAGCAACACCGCATTTCTGTCTGTTTGCATCAGTTTTCGCCTGCATAATTCATTTAAATTAGAGCAGGAGCTCGGCTGAGTAATAAAAGCGAGTCGGGCCGTGTGACGGTGTAAATGAAATGTGAATATTTTACCGATGAAAATGCAGAAATGCTCTTACTCCACTTTCCTGCATTATAAATGGACGGCTTGAGGAGCGAGGCGTGCTTTATTGTCTTTTGTCGGCGCGCTAAAAGGCTCCGTCGCAGGGATCGTTCTGACAAACATCTTTTTTTTTCTGCAGACGGTCAAACTGGGCGAAAACGAGCTATAAAACACCGGCTTGTCGCGGAACGGCCGCCCAGGACCTGCGGTGTGAAACACACACAGAAAATAAGACAGGGCTCTTTTAAAACTCATCTGCCCTGAAGATGTAATAAAATTGACATATTGATTCCTTTGAATTTACGAATGCCTGTTTCATAAACTCCATTTCCAAAGCTTAGAGCTCCGTCATTTTCCCCCCAAATGGATCAATTATGTGCCCACGTAATCCAGTTACCTGTGAAATCCAGCAATACTCGCCCGTACCCGCCTCTCTCTCTCTCTCTCTCTCTCTCTCTCTACGCAGACACACACTTCAAGGCATGTGTGTGTGTGTGTGTGAGTGTGTGTTCTGGGCTGCTCTCCGTCTATCACAC
Source organism: Puntigrus tetrazona (assembly GCF_018831695.1). NCBI lineage: Eukaryota > Metazoa > Chordata > Actinopteri > Cypriniformes > Cyprinidae > Puntigrus > Puntigrus tetrazona. Next base: position 440,480 of record NW_025047901.1, on the reverse strand, counting down.
ACTGAACAGGAGCTCACGCAGGATTAGGATGAATTATGCTCACCTACATCTACTACGTCTGAAAAATGCCCAGAAAATGAACTCAACACTAGTTGTTTCACAGAGCCGCGTCCTCGGTGCGCTTCCACTCTTTGTTTGGGCTCTATAGTGCACGTTTGCTGATAGACAGACCCACACGGGAGAGTAAGCTGCGAATTAAAAAATCAGAAGAATGCACGTAAGTTCTGGCGCGCTGCATATTTGGAAAATTTCTGATTAAAATTGCACGGATAAATAGAAAAAGCCTCGTTCAAAAGTTTGCAGTTGTTGAAGACCAGTCTGCTCAAAATTGTGAAATATTTTTACTATTTAAAGTAACTGTGTGAATATCTGTTAAAAATTTAATTTAAAGGGTTACTCCAGTCTTCAGTGTCACATGATCTTCAGAAATCAGAATAATTTCAATAAAATCGTCACATTTCTGATTATTATCAATGTTGAAAACTGTTGAGCTGACGCATACATTTATTTTAGGATTCACGGATTAATAAAAAGCTTAAAAGAGCAGCTTTTATGAACATTATACATGTCTTTTCTGTCTCTTTTAAAGTTAAATGCATTGAGGAATAAAGAACAAACTCAAACAGAACTAAAACAGCGGTGTGTGCCAATAACATAACATTACGTTTGCTAAATTAAATCATAGAAAGCAAGTAAATCTGATGTTACGTGAAATTAAAGAAACGATGTGCAGTTTAGGAACATGGTATCAATTATGTCGTAATTGGCAGAAAATATTAAGATCATAAATAGTCAAAATATTAAGGATCGCTTCAGCATCTGTGCATTATAAAAAGGGCCTTTATTGGAAAATCAATTCGGTGTTAGATTTAAGCAGAGCACAGATGCACGTTCTGTGCATATAAAACACTTTACTATTGTCTTGACAATCTGTGTCTTATTTTCTATGCATGGGAATCCACACGTTGAGTTAAATAGTTTTCTCACGATCGCTCGTGTAAATATATTCACCTCAGCCTGTCACGCAAAGCCCTGGCACCGTAAAGACGAGTCAATCATTTCACGTGGAGAAACGCTCGTAATTATATCAATTAATGAGAAATGACTCACGGATGAAACCAATTCATGCTCCGGATCTGGATAACTGATAAAAAAAGGGAAGAATCTCAGTGATGGACCGTATCTACGGATACTGTCTAAACGATCGCTAAACGAAAACAATTCCCCCTCACGTGCAAAACACAAGTATGCTTCCCCAAATCAACTCAACACTAAAGAGGAAAGCATTCAAACCAGCATCCAGCTCGGTTACACAAAGCCCATGCACAACGTGTGTGTGTGTGTGTGTGTGAGAGACAGCTGCAGTATGTTGAGCTCGTAAAGGGTCACTACGCTCTGGAATACCTGTCAGATCACACACGACCCAAGCAGTCGAGTGACTCCGAGAGGAATAGGATGAAATCATAATAAAGGGAAATTCTGGGAAGCGTGCATGCGCGCGCGTGTGTGTGTGTGTGTGTGTGTGTGTGTCCGCTGTGTTTGGGGTCTTTGGAGATAAGGAGCCGTGTGTGGGCTACATTTGACATGCTGAACAGAAGCAGCACCTTGAATCTCAGAACACAGCAAACACACAGCACTACAAACACACCCTGACACCCGCACACCCGCAGAAAAGCTGCAACAATTTGTCACACTGCTGCGAATGTTGGGCGCTTCTGTGGCCGAGAAACACAGCGTAAACTGTGTGTGTGTGTGTGTGTGTGTGCGTGTGTGTTTTAGCAAACTCTCTGGGCGAGAAATGAAAGAGTGAGAATGCTGAAGTGTGTAACCGTTGTTTTCTTTCTTCTCAGACATTTTGCATTTTGTATTATCAATGGAAATACGCTTTCCACTCACAAAATAAAGATACGCACAAGTACTTATCCATTCATGAACACGCAAGGATTATATAAACTCATTTAAGAGATGCAAATGACGTCATTGTATGAGATGCACTGTAACAAATAAATAAATCAAATGCATGAAGTAAATTCCTATAAGAAAATTGTTTATACTTAAAAAAGCTCACATTTAAATCACTTATGCAGTCAATTGTGAAATGTATACATTTTTGTATACAGTTTTACTTGCAAAACAATATTTTTAGAAGTTGTAAATAAAACCAAGAGGATCTGAGCGACTTCTAAAGGAAAATACATCTTTTTAGATTAAAATTTTTGCTTTGCTTGCCATTTTTTTTAATTATATGTGAAATTCACTATCAGTTTCTAAATAAACAAATCATTTTCCGATTGTTGAGCACAGTGTAAAACAAACAAACCTGTATATAAATAATAACAATTGTTAAAAAAAACTAATAAAAAATAGAAATTGCTAAAAAATCCTTTTACATGCAATTCAATGCATTGCTCGCTGTTTCTTCGTATTTATCTGTAAAGTTAAGATAGTTTCAAACTAAATCCTACACCACTTTTCTTTCCCCCCCGGTTTGCTAAAGCATCTATATTTATTGTGCAGAAAGGCACGGAAACGTCAGGTGATGTGCATTTTGATTTGCTGTCCCGAGATTTCAAGCGTCCGAATGCTTTCTGCTCCACAAGATCAGACTCGGTAGCTCAAGTAACCAACTGGATGAAACTCTGAGCGCAGCGATATAAATCTCTCTGTAATCAGCATTTCCATCTGACGAGCGCTTGAGTAATTAGAGCGGTGAGAGTTCAGATGAAAGTCTATCAGTGTGTGTCCTTCTGTTCCCAGAATGCACCGCTGCCGGATCTCGGCGTCTTAGAAAGCACGCTTGGCGTTATTATTGTCTCCGAGCTGTAGACAGCAGATAAACATTCTCTTGATTGGCTGTTAAATCCACGTTTGAAAGCGCGTGTCAGAAGAGACGAGCTCCGGGTTTGAAGCCATCAGCGGTGGTAACCGTGCAGCTCTCTGCCTTAAAACACTTCAAATATTTAGCAAACACATTCACAGTGCATGCTGGGAAAGGCGCGGATGAGTCTCGGCTGAGCCGCCGTTATAAATCACCTCATCAGAGAATGAAATTAACACCGATTCTTGCAGGCAATTTCTCAATTTCCAATGCTAATTACGCTTTTTCTCTTTACTTTTAAATTCCGTACCACCTGTTTCGGGGAAAGACATCTTAGGCGGCAGAGATGGATTTAATCACAATTTTAATTAACTGCCGTGTACATGAGGAAAAGCGGCAATTATAATGTAGATGAATGATGATTTTTCCACATTAAATTGTTTTGTTTCTTGGTTATGTTGATTGCATAAATACCGTCGGAGAACAGTTTTTTTTTATGTACTGTAATTTAGTAATTGTTTTGCACGGGGAGGAAAAAAAAAAAAGAAAGTCTTAGACTGACTGACTGACTTTATCTGTTTACAAATTGTTTAATTCGGTTAACTCCGCGCGCGCCGGAGAGGATCCGCTGTTTTTGGGGGCCTGTGAAAACGTCGCTGGCTTCGCGGGAGATTCCCGGCTGCGTTCTTCGGGATTTAATTGGTCTCTCTGTTGGAGAGGGCGGCTTTTCTTAATGTCACTGTGATAAACACAGACACAGAGTCCAGTTCTGTTCGGTGACGTATAAAGCGGTTAGCGTTCACCTGAGAGACAGGTCGAGGAACACGCTCCTCTCAGTGCGCGCGCGTTTGAGAGATGAATAAAAGCGTAATAAAGCCTCACACAAAGGCGTTTCTCTCTCCTCTTTTTTTTTTTTCTCCTCTTGGGGGATTTGAGGCATTTTCCCGATGAACTCGCCGAGTGTTTGGGCTTTGTAGTGCGGCAGAGACAGAACTGGAGCAGATATTCACTAAAACTTTCAACACTTCACGACTTATCTGTGCTCTCTAAAGCCGCACTGAGGAATATTCCAGAAAATAATTGCGCGATATTTCCATGTCAAACACAAACCTTTTCATCTTTCATTTGGCCAAAGCGACCTAACAGAAGCTCACTGCTGTAATGCTTTTCACAAAGGTAAGCTCTATTACGGCTTTTGATCTGTGGCTGCAGAGAAACGTTTTGTCGAGAAATATTCACACACAGGCTAAATACCATAAATGGTTCTGGCTTTTGATTTGATTAAAATCTAAAAACTCCATAAAAACTACTTAAAATAAAAACAAATCCCACTGTTTCATCTACAGACTTGTATTCCATTGAAATTAAGATGGTTATACTGTACCTATAAAAAGAAAGAGAATTTTCAGCAATATTACTCCAGTCACGTGATGCTTCAGAAATATTCTAATATGCTGCTCGTTATCGTCAATGTTAGATACAGTTTTGCTGACCAATATTTTTATGAAAAAACAGCGATGCATTTTATTTTTTCAAGACGCACAGATGAACAGAAAGTATAAAAGAACGGCGTGCATTCGAAACAGAAAACGTAATGAAATGTCACTTTTTGTGAATTCTGAACGTGTCCTTGATGAACGAAATTCAAAAAAAGCAACGCTCGTAGGGTCACAGCTCCGAACTATAAAGTAAGCAAACCCTCAAAGAGTCAAACAGACATGACATGACTGCATCAAACCACAATCACACACTCTCTCACGACCCTGTGTGAAATGAAAATAAGCCTCTACAGAGAGACGCAGAACAAAGTGTGCGTGCTCTTGTGTTTACACCCAGAATGTGCATGCATCTCTCACACCTCTGAACACACACTTTAACCCCGAACACACACACACACACACACACTATCAGCGCTGTCTCTCTCTCTCTGGCTGTCTGTCTCTCTGCTGTCAGCTTCTCGTAGCTTGACTGAGTTGATTTGATGCAAATACCTCGAGGGAAGAGTCCTGCGACTGATGAACACTTACGTCAAGTCGATTTTGCACCGTTGGGAAAAGGTAACCTCTGCGTCGGACAGGGAACTCACACACACACACACACACGCAAGGTTAAAAAGACTGCGTGTGTGTGTGTGTGCTAATTGCAGATGAGACTGTCTGCTATTGTAATAGAACTGCCCACTCCTCTCAGAAAAGGCAGAAATGAATATTTCATTACTTTAATTACTGAGAGAAACGCTTCCACTGGCCGTCCCTTCACTAATTATGAGCGCCGATAACGTCTGTGAAGTGTGACTGCTCCAAACAGACCTACAAAGGCTCAGAAACACCAATAACTTGCGCGGCGGCGAGTGTTTCGTTCACACAGGGAAGAAAAGGCACAGACGCTGTTTCCAGAGATCAGGCGATTCGCCGGATGGCCCTCCCGTCAGAGAGAGGCAAGCTTCACACCGCTCTCACTTTTCCCCGAAATGACAAAGTCCGCAAAAGCAAGAGACCTCGACACGAGCGCTTCTCAACCGCTATCCACGTTCGTTTTCTAGATCTGCACTCTTCTGGCTTGTGGGTGATCTCCTGAGGAACTAAAGTCGAATCTAAAGCGACGGAATAAGCGTCCCTCTGGGATTCGAGTAAAACACACAGCGGCTCGTGCAAGTTAATTATACCAGGTGTGAGTTGTAAAGCATTAACGCTGCCAGTTAACTTCTATGATGCAGCGAGCAAACGAAAGCGCGCACACACACACACACACACACACACACACACACACACACACACACACACGGGCAGGTAAAGGCTCTGAAGCGCAGCCGCGGGGCTCGTCCCGTGGAAAGGCTGAGGACACGCTGTCTGTATGATTAGCCCAGCGCTACCTGAGGAGGTGTTTGTTTGACATTTGTGTGTGACAGCGGCGAGACGCGGCTTTGACGGGCGCTGCAGCACGAGGCTTTATCCGCAGTCAGAGTCCATTAACCACAACACACACGCCAGCCCTCTGGACGAGGAAAAGCAGAGCGTGTGTGCGTCTCCGCGTCTCCTTGGCACACTTTTACCTAAGGTTAAAGCAACAAGCCAGCACGGCAATTTCAACAATTTCCTGGACTGTGCTGATGGTGAGATGATTAAAACACTAAATACAGAACCGACGTCAAAATCTCACACATCAAACAACTCAAATAAGCGGACTTCTCCTTTTCTGAAGGCTCATAAACAGATGAAGGCTGATATCATGGTTTAATAATCTTCATCTTTGCTATGAAAATAAATGAACTGAAATATGGAGGAGTTGTGTGTGTGTGTGTGTGTGTGTGTGTGTGTGTGTGTGTGTGAGGTTCCTGATGTCATGATCTGATATCTACACATCTCTTATTGATTGCCTGACCTTGCCAGAAGAAAACCGACAATCATCAAAGAGAGAACAGCCTCTGCGTGTGTGTGTGTGTGTGTGTGTGTGTGTGTGTGTGTGTGTGATGTCTCTATACAGCCAATTCTTGAAAGAGATATTATGTTAATATAAGGAATATTCATTATATCTGATTATATAAGCTGGTAAATCACAATAATCAATAACTAAACAAATCAAAATATTTATTTACTTTTTAAATTACGTACTGAAATATTATTTGAAGTAATGTTTGTTTGTTTAAATAAATGAAGTGCAAAATAGCTTGTTTTAGGGTTAGGGATTAAGTGTGCAATTATTACAGTGATGCGATTGGCTGTATGTGTGCACACGCATATTAAAAACCTCTGAAGGCAATTTGTGGGACTACTTTTTAAACGTCACAAACATCGGACTTTTGCAATCAGCTTTAGAGGATAAACGATGCGAAGGTTTCACATTTCTCCATCTCGTTCTTTCTTCTCCTGAACGTGGCCATCAAACTCATCCTGCTAATTTATACAGCAGCACAAACCTGCACAACACGGCAGCATGTCCAAATGACGACACGCGTGTTTTCACACCTGAGCAGCACAAGAGCGGCAGTCACACCAGCCCTTCCTGCAAATGAACATGTTGACACCTGAGATTTTTTTTTTTTTCCCCCATGCAAAAATCTTTCGCGCATTATTATGATGCACAAACAGAGACAATGGGAAATGAATCGTGTCTGAGATCTCAAATGAGCCGTGATATTTCTCCGTGAGCGTCGAGTCAGATGCGGCCCGTCATCGCACGATATGTGAAAACGAGAAGCGCATGCAATCACACGGCCGACCGGACCCGTGTTTTAGTGCAGATGGACAGGCAGCGAGCTTCGCGTGACGTTTTCTGTAGGGTAGTGTTGTCCGGGCACTCACTCACTTAATTGAAACTAAAAACCGGCTTCGGTGAGTAAATATAACGTCGATTACTTGCCAATTGGCTTGAAAGTCATTAGAAGCTGTAAAATGCAGATGCAATATTCTGATCCTCCCTAGCTTCGTCTTGTTTTCTCCAAACTTTGTGAAGAGGCATGCAATCTTCCTCGAATTAAAAATAAGCTGAACTATGATGATATGTCACTCCAACTGGACGTTAAAGAAAGTCTTATGATCAACTTCCTGCAGAAAAACCTGAAGCAAACCTGTGCTGTTAGTGTTTCAGAGGCTGATGAGGAACGAGGGTTATACACCTCAAGAGCTAATCTAAACCAACATCGCTTCCTCCGAAATGAGCTCAATTTAATATATTTTAGACAACAAAGAGACGAAATACAGATAAAACTATGTAGAAGAAAGCGCTCAACAATGTCTCGAATTGTTTTAAGACTTGCCGGGGCTCCAGATATCAAACGGTCCGAGCTGCACGTTATAGCCGTATAATTTCACTGTACTGTTTGGAGATTGAAAAAGCTAACGTATGTTTAAAAAATCACAAATGAAATTGATATACGTTGATATCTAGATAGAAGACGTCTTTTTGTATCCTGCATGCAAGCGTTCTTTTCTTCAGTGCATGCAGGATCAAACCAGAGGCACTGGCGTTGCGAGCTTTAGCAAGCTAACTCTCTCTCACGGTGTCTGAAGGTGTTCGCTGAAGTAAATGGGGATAAATCCTGCTGTCTGATAATCTCTCGACTGACGTTCCGAAGGAGGAAAGAGTTTGTGGAATTCCCTTCAGAGGTCTCTTTACACGCTCAGACCGGGAAAAAAAATCCAGATAAACACCCTTCAGTGTGCGCAGAAGAGGCCGCATCCTCCTCTCCAAAACATTTATACTGTTTATAACTATTAGAAATGCATATAAAACCACAAAAAATAAAAACAAACAAATATAAAGACTTGCTTTTTTATTGCCTGTAATTAATATGCAATCGCATTTTACATAAACTAAACAAATAAAAACAAACATTTTTAGTTATAACTTTAAAAAAAGTTTAACTGCCCGTGTTCATTTTTTTTTAATTTATTCAGCTCTTTATTTATTAAAGAAATCCCCCATGCTCTGTAAGTAAAGCTCGGTGGAGCGCACACGTGAGATCCAGCTGTAGAAACAAACAAAAAATGCCTTGACGAATGCACTTCCAGTGCAAGTCCGCGGTCTTGCTAAGCTAAAGATCACGCCGAAAATACGTGAAAAAGATAAATGCAAACACATTAAATTATCCAAACACACGCACACACACCTGTTCCGAACTATTCTTGCGTCTTAAAGCAGCCGTGCCTCGCACAGATGATTTTCTCTTAAGTGTGAAAGTGTGCAGCCATGAATAGAGCGAACATGCCGCTGCGTAACACTATCTGTGCGCGCGCACGTGTGTGTGTGTGTGTGTGTGTGTGTGTGGTCTATATAAGGGCCGTAACCAGGGGAGGCCCAACAAACATTCACAAACACCTCAGTTATTTTGCTCTCGACACCCACCCTCTTCTGCCTTTATTCTCAGTTTTTTTGCTCTCTCTTCTGTCGCTCTTCCCCCTTTTTATGCGCGCCTTTCTGAGGCTGAATGCAAATGCTGCGTGCTGGCAGAGAGAGAGAGAGAGAGAGAGAGAGAGAGGGCTGGGTTGTGATTAAGGAGAAAGGGCCGTGTTCTTTGTTCGGCCCTCGGGGGATGTTTACCGGTGGAGACGCGGTGGATGTGATATGAAAGGCAGTCGGGTCAGCGGTGATGTGAGTGAAAGTGAAGTCACACCTAAGGCATTTCCACAGAGCTCTGGGTCTGACTCCCCCCACCCTCCGATAGGCCAGAATATCTTCAGAGACGAGATCGCAGAAGAAGCGCAACGATAGAACACAACTGGGAGCGGTGCAAAGTGAAATCGCGAATTCGTCACCTCGAGGAACCGAAAGGACCTCAAAGATGACATTCAAAGGCACGTCTTAACGTAGCCACGTCGAGTAATTGCTCCGGCGCGCGTAAAACCCGTGCGTTTAGAAAATACGTGTGGAGTTCTGTCGCGTTCGGTGGAAGACGGCGTTATCGAATTAGATCAAACATTCAGTAAACAGACACGAGGGGCGGGGCGTGTGTGTGATTGACAGGCGGGCGCTTTTAAGGGAGGCTGGCTTTAGAAATGTAGAAAACTATTAAAAGGACGTTATTTCTATTTGAAAGTTTGCACGTCCGTGAAATATCGTGATAAAATGTGACAATCGTTCATGCACCGAATCTAAAATAATCTCGCCAAAAAGCGGCCCTTAAAAAATGAAAAGGTCCGGTTTTCACCCCCGACAGCTCCCCAGTTGCATACAGAGGACGCAGATAATATAATCAGGCGGAGACGAGAGTGTGCGCAAGAACTAGCCGTCCTCTTCCTCCGAAACTCTCTCAGCTCGTCGCTAAACTCTGGCAAACTCGAGAGTTCGTCTCGAAGGTGCTCGCTCGCGCTCGGTTCACCTTGCGCACATGTAAACGACGCGTATTAGAGCTGACAATCAGCTGTGAGCGGCCCCGCTCCTCCCAAACACAGGAGGCAGAGGAGGGGCCGCGCGGCGAGGGAGCCGCCGAGCATAATGGGGGCGCAGAAACAGTTTAGACGGGGCGGAATCTGCCATTGTTGGGGATGAAAGAGCCCGAGCGAGAGAAGCGGCCCCCTCCTAATTCAGCGGCGGAGGCTCAGCTGCCGTAATCAAACACAGAGGCTTCTCCTCGCGCCGCGCAGGAGCTTTTCCGAACCTGAAATGATGTAATCAATCTGGCCGAACGCACCACGAGGAGCACGTCTTTGTGCCGCGGGAAACCTGCGAAAATACGCGTCTCGGGACACCCCACGGTCGGGAGGAAAAGGGCTCTTCCTGTCATTTCAGAGCGCTGAATTTGCGAAAGACTTCCTGTGCACGCACGACAGACACGAGAGACTTCCCGCGTGACCTCTGACACCTGATCTGCTCCTCTCGCACACTGCAGATATTTAGTAAAAATAGTGCAGGAGAAATAAACGGGGACAGCAGAAGTTTAAGACGGGGGACAGCAGCGGACACGTCAGAGTCCCTCTACGCTTTTGGTTTTAGCTCGAACAAGATGTTTGCAATTAATCTGACTGAACCGCGCGCTTCCCGCCACGCAGAAAATACAGCACTTTTCAGACAGACGAAGCCGAGTGATAAAACGCTACATTTGATTATATAAGATGCAAAATATCTATGCATGCAAAAAAAATTTAATTGTCTTACAGTGCACACCTGAGTTCACCTGGACGTGCGGAATCCAGCAGGTGTGTGAAAACACACACACACACACACACACATGTTTCACTCTTCATATTTCTCTGAGCTTAAATCTGCAGGCTTCCAGCATCACTGAATATTTCATCTGTGTCCTCATTTTAAAACGACTGTCACTTCATATCAAGATTTTTTTTCCACTGGTGCATTTTTATTTCTACCTAAACAATTAATTTAGTATTACCACGCGCGCTTGTACGCGTCCCCACGAATAACAAACACAAAACTGGACATTGCACATGAATTTTTCAGTACCGTTATTTTTATGCAAATCACTCAGACGCCGTATTAAAAACACAAACGCATATGCATGGCCTGTATTTCATTAGATTTTATGAAACGCATTATTAGGCGTACGCGAAAGTCTCTATTTAAAAAAAAAAAAAGTGGCAGGACAGAATAACGCCTTTTTAAACTTTAGTGCTTGAAGACACTCGTGAGGGTGAAAAGACTCTCGCACTCGTATTGATTTTTAGCGGGTCGATACGAAACATTTCATAAAGGAAAGAGGACGGTGGAACTGAACTGATCGCAGCGTTTAATCCTCGCGCAGCGAAAGAATTAAAAACTCAAACGCGTCGCGCGGCATCCCGACAACACTCACGCGCAATTTCAAACGCGACCTAACGCGTCGGCTCGCGCGTTTAGTTTATATAAAACGCTACGGTGTTTACGCACGTGCGGCTCGCCTCGAATACAACACGCTGATCTAAAACATCCCTGGAAGCGGCACAAGTTTATAAAACCAACTCCTCTGCGCTTCACAGTCAGCGTGCGCGCTGCGTTAATGCAAAACTGTGTTTACCAGGCACCCGTGCGACACTGACTGCGACGAACACAGAAAACACGACAAGCACGAGCACCTCTAATTCACGCATCTGAGAACGAATGAAAATAATGCACTGGCACTGTCCAATCGGTGTCTCTGGCCGGTCGGCAGCTTCCTAAACAAACGAAACGCAAGTGTAAAGAATCCACAGGCACCTAACGTGCGTCTAACGCTCCTGAGAATTACGCACAAACTTTCATTTCCAAACTTGCGCGAAAATACAGAGAGAAAAAGCTCCTTTACTCGGCCTTTATTTACATCACGCCTGCTCTTTTAATCGTACTCCCATCTGGACTCTGATCCGTCCGGTCTCCTCTCTCTCTCTGAGTCCCGCGTAACGCGTCCGTTTACGCACCGCGCCAGGACACTTTCCCAAGCCGCTCTTACCGTTTTTCCTCCGCGGGTTGGCTTGTTTTCGCCTCTTACACCGGGGGCCATCCGCCATGATCAGCTCCCGCATTGATAAACGTGGATCAGATGGCAGTTTGCATGGACTCAGACCCGAGCAAACACAGCAGCAGGGTGGACCGCTCCCTCTGGCAGCCCATCAGCCCGAGCACACGAACAGAAAGACACAGAAAAACACCGGCACATGAGTGAATGAGACCGCTGAGAGGCTCTCAGATCATTCGCTGTCCATGCATCCGATCAGCGGAGACTGGAAGACGCGTGCATTGTGACTTATGGACATCTAAAGAAGCAGTTTAACGGTGCATGCCTGATTTACACGCAAAACGCGAATAACAGCCAGTCTCAAAGGTCAGAGGCTGGATTTATATTTGACACGGTTCGTGTCTATAAAGACACTTTAACAGCTGATTGTTTTTTATTCGTCTAATGCGTTTATTGGGGGACTTCCAACTAGCCAGATCACATTCAATTTCAGTAATCGTGAAATAATAAAACGAAAACGCGTTGTGAACGTTAACATTTATATTTAATATTATTTGGAATAAACCCCACGTGCACCAGAGATATATGGCTTTTTTTTTTGCCCTTGACTTTCCGAGCGGTTGAGCTCGTCAGGTATCGGCGAAGACGAAAACTTTGAAAAATTTGGAACTACGTAATATCTCTCTAACGATAACCACCGTGTGCCCGAATAAACGCGCGGCGTTAAATAAAGAAATTGCTGGAAAAATAAAACGCGTACAGTTCACCGCTAATGAATTAAATATATTTCATATCGCATAAACGCTTTTACTTTACGTTTGCATTTACCTGACACGAACTGTTCATTTTAATAACTGCGTGTTGAAATTGTATTTGTTAAAAAAAAAAAAAAAAAAAAAAAAAAAAAGGTCAATGAAATCGATGCATTTACAGCTGAATTTGTCGCGATGTGGATTTTCTCTGTCGCTGATCTCGCGCGTTGCAACATTGCAGAGAGAAAAAATATATAAATTTAGTTTGCGTTGTAAAAAAAAAAAAATCTGTTTAGTGGCAGCAAGCGTTGGCTTCTTTTCTAGAATTAAACGTCAGTTTGGAAGAAGTTGGTCCGCTCGCTCGGCGCACCTGCACAGGTGAACGCAAAGGTAAAAACACACACCTTTGTGTTTGACTTTAACTGAGAGCATCCCGCGTCCAGCGGCACCAAAGCGCCTTTATTTCGCATTAGGACTATTTTAAAGATGACGCGAAGGTAAAAGAGTGCGCCTTACCTTGTGGTCTCGGCTGCAGGAGTGTGTGTTGTGTGTGTTATAGTGTCTGGGTCCAGAATAAAGCCTGAGAAACAGAGGCGCGTTATTCCTGACTGATCCTCTCACACACTCCAGGACTCAAACCTGCGCTCGGACTGACGCGCTCACACGCCTCGAATGACACTGTTTTCCTCCTTTCTTTTCGAGAGAGAGAGAGAAACACACGCCACCTATCAGCACAGGGAGGGATAATAGAGCCAAACGTGTGTGTTTTATGAGCGCGCGCGCACGCACACACACACACACACACAGAGAGCGTCGGGCACCTTTATAGCGGAGACGCGAATAACGTTTGAAGAAAGTTCAGGAACGGTTACGCTCCCTCTCCTCGGCGCGGGCGACAAACACGGCTGTAGGAGAAATAAAGGAGGGTGCAGTCCAAAAAAAAAAAAAAAAAGACGAATGTGATGAGGAGGAGAAGCGCTGAATTTGAGGAGGAAAGGTGTTCGCTCGGAGGAGACGCGGGAAGCGCGCGCTCTCCTGTGACAGGTGAGTCTGCAGGTGCGCAGGTAAGAGCGCCTTTTTATAAACCTGCGGCGTTTAGTGCGTTTCATGCATTATTTTTTTCGCAATTCTCGATCCAAAATGAAAGAATGAACTGCTTTCTCGAGGAGATTTCAGAGGGATTCCGACACATTTAAGGGCGTGAATGAGCTCTCTCTCTCTCTGTCTCTCTCTCTCTGTCTCTTTCTCTCTGTCTCTCTCTGCATTCTTTCACCGTTATTGTTATTTGTCTTCTACTGTGTTTTACGCTTTAGTGCTGGAGTCTTCAGAGGGCGACAGCGCTTTATGTGAACAGACTTTCTGTTCTTTCAGTATTTGTGAGGATAATGAAGACATCAATCTACTGGCATCTGCGCTGATTGATGCTTTTGTTCAGCATCAGACTCCTGCGATCTGTAATCAGTCAGGTATGTATTTGTGCATTTAAAAATAACAAATACTAAATTATCAAGCAATAATAACCTTCAAATCATCAAGTAATAATAACGTGAGAATTATTAAGCAGTAATAACATGCTAATTATTAAGTAATAATAATAAAAATTGAATTGCCATTGTTATCAGTCTTTTATATTATAATATGAGATGTTGTATTATTTGAATGGTTTATATTGTTTATATTGAATCACACAGAGCTGCTGTAAATCCCTGCAGGGTGACTGACACAAATCAGTCAGACAATAATTAATCAGTTAATCTGATTTAACCAGGTTGATATAATCAGGTTGATTCAGTCCTATTAAATTATATACATAGATATATAGATAGATAGATATTTTTTGGTTTTACTAAAAGCAAAATCCACTTATTTGTGTGCCATTGCACAAAGCTTGCTCTTTTGACAATTATAATCTATCTATCTATCTATCTATCTATCTATCTATCTATCTATCTATCTATCTGTCTATCTGTCTGTCTGTCTCTCTATCCTTTCTGCACGCATGTTGTCTGTTTATAGGCAAGTATTTTGCACGTTGTTGAGTATCGTGTGAGACAGGCAAACGCTCATCCAGCGACCCTCTGGGTTCATGAATGTGTTCATTTAACGGAGGAGACAGACGCCCCCTCTCTGCGCTCGCTCCCGTTACACCCTCTCCTTCGTTCCTGACCTGTCACACACTCAGCTCGCTACCAGAGGATCTTTCTGGACCGTTTTCTCAACTTACGATAATGCACTCCAGACCGTAAATGAAAAACGTGTCATTCAAGCAAATCCCCGTAAAACTGGGAAACAAAATACGACGTAAATGCATGGAAAACATGTAACATTAACTGCGTCGGTTTTAAATTTAAAACACAAGTTAAACGTGCCGTGTAAAAAAAATATTAAAGATCATCGAAGTGTTTACATTTTTGCGCTTAGGTGCAATTCGGTGCATTATTTGCTATTTCTCCAAAATCATTTATTAGCCAATTTCCGAGTGAATCTTTTTCTTCTTCTCCTTCTTCAGTACCAATGTCATTATCCCGTACGAACCGCTGGGGTCCGTGTCCTGCGTTGCTAGTTAATTTCAGCAGTCATTATAAAGCGCGCTGCGCCGCACACAACGGCACCGGAGTTACAGGCGTGTGTTTCATTAGCATAATTATCACATGTGTGCGTGTACGTCGGCAGCCAAAAAGCCCGTCCGACCGTTCACAGACGCACCTCGGTGCAAATACAGCATGCGTGCACATGCATTACATGCGGCAGCGATTTCTCATCTGTACTTATTAATTATGCATTTACCCAACAAACCTGTTCCATTCACAGGCGCATTTTAATGTGAATGACAGCTGTACGGGGCGAGCGTATCTCACACGGCCAGACAAAAGAAGGCCACGGCAGACTGACGGACAATTATAGTGCAGAGTTAGCAGAGAGAGCGATTTCAAAGTCTCTCAAACATATGAAATGAGTTGTTGTGCCGTAGCCGCAGGCGGCTTCGCTCTACTGTATATAACGGCACGCTGGGATGCCGACTGCGCAGCTACAGACGCCGTATGCATCAAATAGCTATTGATTTTCACATGTAGCACTTGTTCGGTGCAGGGGAAGGACTCTGAACAGCAATGATCTGATTATTAGCCGGCCCTCTTCATTTGCACACATCAAACGAGAGACGCTCGGCGGAGAGAGCGATGATTCCGAGCGTCTCTCGGTAAAGAGGTCAGGTCTCCGGTGAGGTAAAAGTAGCGGCGCGGCGACATATTTTTTAACTATTTTGATGCTCCGGCTTTTTGAGACAGAGGAGGAGGTGGGAAACGTTCAGTGGGATTCATTCAAAGGTGAAGGTCCGTTAAAAAAGGAAACTCTGCCTACAGAAACGCGGCTTATTGTTTCTGCGGAATTAATAATTGACGGTTGTTAAATGAATAATTTATCACGAACTGGAATAATTGTTGTATCTCTAATCTCGTTGCACATTTGCATATGAATCTTGTAAAAAATCCGCCGCTATGTGCTCCGTAAACTTCGCAGGGGTGTGAAATTTAATTTATCCTATGAAATAAAACGTGACTTTCTCCTGCAGGATTTGGCCCTCTTGTGGAAGCGTGTTTGCGTCGGTGCGTTCGCATTTTACTCGTTCTATTTTAAAATCCGCTGCTGCATATTAAATAACACGCTGTCAAATGCAATGTCCGATGTGGTCTTGTGTGATTAGGAAATAATATTAAAGTGCCTTATAAAAACGGGTCCTTCCGCTCCTGGATGCCCATTGGCCGATCACTCCTCAGTCATTCAACAGCAAAAAAACACTTCATATATCTGCATAAATACCGAATGCATTTTTGAGTAAATATTTGTGACTTTAACATTGTATGGAGTACTATCAGTTATAAAGGGAATAAAGTTTTGAACTGTGTGTGTCTGTGTATATGTTCACACACTCAGGTGTCTGTCTGTGTTTCAGACGCAGAATGAGCAAATCAACAAATATTTATATTCAGACGTGAGATGCGAATAAACGCCGTCATCGCCGTGACAACGAACATCTCTCTCTCTCTCTCTCTTAAACAGGCAGGAGAGTTGATTGTGTTTGATCCGGGCTTGTGTTGAAGTAAAAGAGCATCTTATACAATTGACGGCTACAATTAGCTGCCGATCAGAGCGGCGGAGGACAACACTTACACTCGCATTTACATGTCAGTTTGCTGAATGAAAAAAAGAGCCGTAGGATTTTCCTTTTCTGTGTTTGCTGTATAATTTGTGGAGATTTGAGAAAGAGGAGGAACGCAGAGATGCTCATTAACATGTGAAAAGAGGCAATCAGGGGCCACTGCTGAGACTATTGTCCACACTCATCCACAGAGAGAGAGAGAGAGAGAGAGAGAGAGAGAGAGAGAGAGAGAGAGAGAGAGAGAGACAGAGAGAGAGAGAGAGAGAGAGAGAGAGAGAGAGAGAGAGAGAGAGAGAGAGAGAGAGAGAGAGAGAGAGAGAGAGAGAGAGAGAGAGAGAGAGAGAGAGAGAGAGAGAGAGAGAGAGAGAGAGAGAGAGAGAGAGAGAGAGAGAGAGAGAGAGAGAGAGAGAGAGAGAGAGAGAGAGAGAGAGAGAGAGAGAGAGAGAGAGAGAGAGAGAGAGAGAGAGAGAGAGAGAGAGAGAGAGAGAGAGAGAGAGAGAGAGAGAGAGAGAGAGAGAGAGAGAGAGAGAGAGAGAGAGAGAGAGAGAGAGAGAGAGAGAGAGAGAGAGAGAGAGAGAGAGAGAGAGAGAGAGAGAGAGAGAGAGAGAGAGAGAGAGAGAGAGAGAGAGAGAGAGAGAGAGAGAGAGAGAGAGAGAGAGAGAGAGAGAGAGAGAGAGTATTATAGGGCAGAGACGAGCTGTTATCGGCTGCTCTATTGAATTGTACCTATGACTCTCTCTCTCACACACACACACACACACACACACACACACACACACACGTACCTGTTCGGAGGCCTGCCATGTACTCCAGCGAACATTTTTATCATTGCATGCCGCCGCTACCTGAGGAAATCACTAAATGGGCATCAGGAGAAGATCACACCTGTCTCTATGAAAGCACATTCAGAATCAAGCTCCTTCAGTCGTTCTTAAGGTTCAGCAAAACATCCTCTTCTGATCAAGAGTCTTTCTGTCTGTTTAGGGTTCTTGAGCTGCAGATAAACAGCTCTTTAGAGCGCTGTTAATTGAAGTAAAGCTCAAATAAAACAATAAGAATAACAAAATATTTTATATTAACTCGATTTCAATAAAAATACAATTATTTAAATGTATTAGATTGAAATCAATAACTGGAAATACATAAAAACTAAAAATGAAATATATCTGAATTATCATGCAAAAGCATATAAAAATTTACTGAAATTTACAAAAAAAAAGATTAAAACTTATTTTTAACAAAATAAATCATAAAGAGAGAATGGCATTATGGCATCAGGTCTGTCTTAGTTTTAATAATTGGTATATTTCTTTCATTTTATCAGTTTATCCTCAAGCATTTGTCTTTGGAGAGTGAAGAAGTGGCCGGCAGCAGAAGTTAATACTCTTTCATTTCACACCTGCATTGTGGGAATATCCGTGTGCATCCGCACGTGATTATTAAAGAGGAACACGCAGAAGAAGGAAGCATCAGTCAGAGTCTGTCATACTGAGCAGCATGAGAAAGTGTGTTTACTGCTCAGTGGAGTTCAACTAAACCCTTGAGCTAGTTTAACCTCTCTCTCTCTCTCTCTCTCTCTCTCTGTTTTCTCTCTCTCTCTCTCTCTCTCTCTCTCTCTCTCTCTCTCTCTCTCTCTCTCTGTCTCTCTCTCTCTCTCTCTCTCTCTCTCTCTCTCTCTCTCTCTCTCTCTCTCTCTCTCTCTCTCTCTCTCTCTCTCTCTCTCTCTCTCTCTCTCTCTCTCTCTCTCTCTCTCTCTCTCTCTCTCTCTCTCTCTCTCTGTCTGTAATTTCAATAGCATTTACAGTAAAATAATTTGACTAAAACTAAATATAAAATACCCTTTTTTTGTTGTTTTTTTTGCATGACGCACAAAACAGCATGAATTTAACAAGTATGTAATTATGACAAGTGTTCTTGCTTGGGTTTTGCCATTAAGGTGTAACTTCCACAATTAACTTTATATAAAAACAAAAAGACGTTCATGAAACGCAGCCATACAAGCAGATAAACACATTGGCATGTGACAGACAGACAGAGGGCTGTGTGAGATTTGGCAGTGAATGAGGGACAGATACAGACAGGAGCGAGAGAGAACAGATGCAGGATGATCGGCCCGGATCCCTAAAACCGTGTCAGAGTTCTGATTGGCCAGAGCTGAACGCCACGTGACCCGCCCCCTGCCAGGCCCCTCCCTCCTCAGGCCCCTGGGTGCTGATTTATTCACTATTCTGCAGAGCTGAGACGTGATTGGCTGCATTTGTGCTACTGTACATCTAAGAGGAAGATCACATCAGACCGGATACTTTTTTTTTAAACAGTGGGGATTTGCAGCTGTTTATTTGAAATACACAGCACAGATTTAAGGAAACACCGAATAATTAGGCTGTTTCTATTTTAACATGCCATCTAAAATCGTTACTTATTTATTTAAATTAAAGTGTAAAATTAAAATAGCTGGATTCCAGTGAAACAAAACGCATACAGGCTTCTCCAATCAATTAGTCCACATAAACCCCGCCCCTCTCTTACAAACCACCCATTCGGCCCCGCCCCCATTGTGAGTGCCACGCCCACATCAACACCCAGTCGACAACACACGAAAAGAGAAAAAAATTCCCAGGAGTAAACTGTGTAATGCACTACATACTGAAGAGATAACTAACATCTGAATTAACTAGTTAGTTGTTGGTTGATTAGTCAGCTAGTCATCAGCGCTTCATTTACAGTAACTTTTGTATATTTACGACTGAAGAGAGAAAGAGATCCGGATGAACAGGAAAAATCAATGCAATGTTGAAACACGAACTCCAGCACCTGTTGAGCTCTGTGTGTGTGTGTGTGTGTGTGTGTGTGTTTATACCTGACAACCTGTTCCTTTCTGTCATGCGACAAAATTTTGCAAAGCAAGGCAGGCGGTTTAATACTTTACATCCTTAGTAACACACACACACACACACACACACACACACACACACACACACACACACTGAGGTGGTCTTTATCTCTCTCACAGAAGGCTGGTTTGTATTTCAGGTGAGGCGAGAGGAGGATGACTCATTATCTCCTCATGCTCCTCTACACACACACACACACACACACACACACGACTCCAGCTCTCCATGCTAAAGAGATCAGAGTCTCAGTTCACTGGTTAAAACAAACCTGTAGGTGATTCCTCACGAACCAACCCTTCTGCTGTCTCACCGCGACCTTTGACCCCTACGATTAGCCTTGCCAGAGGAGCGCGGTTTAACGAACGGCGCTCTCGACCTCGGCTGTCAGATTCCACTAAAGTCGACATTATTAAAGATCCGCGCGCTCGTGAGAAACACACCTTAAGTAACGCGCATTAGAGCCGCGTCTGTGGAAAGACCACATTTAGCGGACGAGAAACCCCCATCCAGCGGAGGCCGTGATTGGTCATTAGGCCGATGTCACATGGTGCCTTTAACTCGTCTGCTTGATCCGATGTGCTCACAGATTACTCACACTGTGTGATCTCACTGATGTCGTGTTGTTAGTAATAAGCACGCGTCCAACAGGAAACATAATACTGTACAAAATGTATAGTATATACTGCAGTGGGTCGCACTTTATATGACCTTGACTGCTATGTGTTTATATTGTATTGGAGAACACTTCTGCTGTTATAGAGGAGGATACGGGTAAGGTTAGGGACTGGTTTAGTGGTATGGGTAGGTTAAGGGTGGGTTAATGTGTAAGGGACGGGTCAGTGTAATTCTATAATCACATATAGGTTTTTAAAATATATAGGTACAATGTAAATGTACGTACACAATAAGTGCATTTGAACCAAGTGTCTTATACTGTATTTAGTAAAGTTTTTAAAGTTTATGAAATGTGACAATATAAGCAAACACACTCATATTATAGTATAATATACCCTATAGGTGTAGAAAAAGGGCAAAGTCATTTGTTTATATTTCCACAGCAACTATAGTATGGTTCAAAAATAGCATTTACTATAAATTACTATGTACAGTAATAAAATAATACAGTAATAACAACAATATTGATCAATATTATTCCAATTAAAAATATGTGTGTAGAATATGTGTTAAACTGTGTTTTATTTCCATGCATTGTTTTATGCATCACAGAAATCACTCTAATATGATGACTTGCTGCTCGGGAAACATTTATAATTATTACGCTGAAAACTGTTGCGCTGCCAATATTTTTGTGGTTGATTCATTTATTTTTCAGGATTCTTTGATGCATAACATAAAAAAAACAGCTTTTGTTTAAATTGGAATTTTTTTGGGGCACTATAAATGTCTTTACTGTCACTTTCCATCAATTTATTGTGTCCTTGATGAAGTTCTGCGTTCTTAAAAAACAATAATAAACAAGCGACCCCACGTACTACACAATTATTAGCATTTGTACGTTATAAAAAGTTGATTTAACTCGGTTTCCTTCAGAAGCACAGACCGCAGTATTAAAATGACACGGAGCTAATCCCTGATTTGGTGATTTAGTGAAGGTTAACCAGTCTGTGTGCTTAATAAGGTGGTGTCTGACAGGTCTGTGGGGGAAGAAGGACGTTTGTCACCAGCGCAGCAGACGGCCCAGCGCTTCTTCAGCTCCACGAGGGGATCCGAGCGCTCAGCTCTGTGTGAGGACACCAGCTGGAGGTCACAGATAAACCCAGTACCTCCAAACTCCAGCAAAGAAATCAACTTCACTCCCAAAACACAGCACAGACCACTGAGAGCGAGGCCAGCACGCTCTTCACACTCAAACTTTCTACAGCACACACACACACACACACACTTCGCTCTCTTTGTATCTGCACTGTCACAGACGGACACACACACGAGCCTTTAGTCAAACTTACAGGTCATAACAGCGATGCCTTTTCTGCCGACTTCCCTGCATTTCTTTTCCCATTTTTCCAGGCCTTTGTAATATTTTTTAGCATATATCAAATATATAGTTTTCAATAATTTTATTTAGTTTTAGTTATTTTAGTAGTTCAACTAAATTCAACTAAACTTAATGGAAATGAGAAATGCTTATATTTATTATACATTTTATTTAATATTTTTAATTACGGTTTAAACTTTAATAATAAAAATACAATTCTAAGTTGTAAATAAAACAATTATTATGCACAAAATACTATTTCAGTGTTTCTACTTTAAAATGTAACTTTTAATTACATTTTATTTTAGTTCCGTCAAAAGATTTATCGTGATTAATCGCATCCAAATTATACAAATTTTACATTTGTGTTTGCTGTGTATATTTATAGGCATTTATATTTAAATTAATTAAGAAAAATGCTATGTTTATGTTTAAAAATAAATAAATAAACGATATACAATTATTTATTAAATATAGTAATATAAATGTAAATATTCAAAAATATATATACTGCATGTGTGTGTATTTAAAAAAATATACACATTACACATGTAAACTTTTTTTTTGAAAACAGAATTTACTTGAACAGAATTATGATTTAATTTAAGGGTGTTTATGAAGTATGGTGGCTTGCAACAATAACCAGCATTGACAGTAAAGTGATCAAATGGTAGTAAAAGTGATTGTATTTCATGTTAAATGCAACGATTACAAAGTAAAGCCCTTTCCAAGTTCCTCCAAACCATTTACTGAAACGTACCTGAGAAAACATCTTACAGAACCGATTTCCCCTTTTATTGTTTCCATAGGCATTGTAAAAAAATTCAGTATTCAGCAGCAAGTCCTTCCCCAAAGAATAACAGCGTGGACTATACCTCTAAAAAGGGCTGGATTGGTTCACAGCGGGAAGGTTTTCTGGACGGGAGCCGCTCACACTAAACATCTCCCCAGCGGAGCCCTAAAGAGCGTTTGACAGAAGAGCGGAAAAGTGTGTAAACGTGTGTGTTTGTCGGTGGTCCCGGTTAGCCGCGTGTTTGGCTGCTCTGACCTCCTGCCTCATAAAATATAATTTCTCACATCACCTCTGAATTACTGCCTGCTGAAACCTCGGCGGGAGCAGACGGCGGCGTTCAGAAAGGCCTGTGATTATTTTAGGCGCGAGGGCAGAGGAGCCCGCTTGGACTCTTCTCTAATTAGAAACATCAGGGCAGAACATTTACAGAGACGCCAGGAAAGAGAAACTCCTGAACGAACACATCACCTGCCCTCCAGCTGAGCTGATTCAAAGGAGTCGAATGGCGAGGAATCGAATCTTTTGAGACCAGACTTCTTTGCAACCGACTCGAATCTTTCTCTACCATTTTTTTGAAACCGAACTGAACAGAAATAACTTTTCGAGATGACCTCTGTAACCTCAAAAGTAAATGTCAAAGAGAACATCGACACCTTTGAGCGTCAGTCGTGTCTGTGAAAAGAAAGGTCAGAACATTTTCCTTTCTGGAAATCTCTTCTGTTCACTATTTGATCAAAAGATATTACTGTGCATTGCATCTATTACTTATTTTGCAGTTTATTCTAGAAAAAAATTATAATTGCAGTTTAAAATAGCTGTAAATTTAATGAGCATCTATTAAACGTATCCATTTCTATGGATTTTTAGCATCATTTCTCCAGTCTTCAGCATCACATGATCTTCAGAAATCATGATAATATACCGATTTACTGCTCGAGAAACATTTCTGATTATTATCAGTGTTCAAAACAGTTGTGCTGCACAATATTTTTGTGGAAACCGTGATATTTTATTTTTTCAGGATTCGCAGATGACCAGAAGGCTCAGTTTAAAGCGTCCTTGGTGAATAAAAAGTATTTGAAAAACCACTTTTCAGCTTCAACTTTCAACTTTTCGACGTCAGCGTGACAATTTCAAAATGCACCCAGTCACCCAGAAAACGGCACGAGCGTTTCTCTACGCAAACTGACCCTAAAGCTGAAGTTTGGCCGCGTCTCCCGCAATCCACGAAGATTCGCTGAGTTTTAAAACCAGCTCTCTCCGGCACCGCAGGTGCAGACGGATCCGGAATAAACCCTCGTCACACACAGAAGGATCACAGCAGATCCGAGTGTGTGTGTGTGTGTGTGTGTGTGTGTGTGTGTGTGTGTGTGTGTGCGTGTGGCAAGTTCAGTCAGAATAAAACGCTCACCTTCTTCTCCACCTACAGACGTGTCTTTGAAGCGATTGCATAATGTCAGAGGAGGGATTTCGTAAATATCTGCGGAGCATCAGTGAAAGCGTGCCGGAGTTAAGCGGCTCTGGTGTTCCTGCCTCTTTGAAATGCAGATTACGAGTCTATCAACTGTCACCTGCGCCGAGAGAGGCAGGTTAGATCGCTATCCCACTCTGGCAAATCACTCCTCATGTCTGTATTGTTCAGGAACGCCGGTTTGATCTCTTTATCCCGGCTCCGAATCTGACGTTTGAGGTAAGAGCGCTCAGCTCCACCTCAGAAAAGAATCAATTTCCAGGAGAAGACATCAATCCGACAAACTCTTTACCCAAACAGCGTTACATAAGAGCGCTGGTGTTTCCTCGCCAGTATTCTCTCTGTTCTCTGAGATTAACACTGTTTTAGCAGAATCGTCCCCGTTAGCGTCTCCTGTATTATTCAAGGCGCCGTTTCATGTGCGTTCGAGGACTTCTGCTTTTAAATATTAGCCGGTTAGTAAAGGTTGAGCGTTGAATAAAACATTAAAAGTCACGGTAATCGGAGCTCTCGCTGAGCAGTGCGTCGGGAAAGTTACTTTTTAAAGAAATGCATTGCAGTGTTTAAAAAGGTAACTAATTGTGTCGCTTCTTTTGTGTGGAAAGTCACTTTTGCGTCGCGTTTTCTCGTCCGGGCAAGGCTTGCTTGTTTGATTCTCGTGTAGAAAAAAAAAATTCAGATCAAAAGTCAAATGAGTAGTTCTGCAAAAATATTATGTTTATTTCAAGTCGTCTAAATGAAGTTCTTAGCATGCACATATATTTACTGTAGGAAATGTACTAGATATCTTCATGGAATGTGATCTTTACTTAATATCCTAATGATTTTTGACATAAAAAAATCAATCATTTTGATCCGTACATGTATTTTTGGCTAGTGCTCAAACAAACAATATCCCATCAAAAGTCATCTCTGGCAATGTATTTAAAAGCATGCTAATATTACACAGAAACCAGGCCTGTTTTCTCTCTCTCTAAGTTTCTTCGGGAACGTGTACTGTCTTCATTATTAGACAGAGGTGAAAGGTCAAACCGAACCGAACCGAGTCGTGTTTGCGTGAAGCCTGCAAAAATCATACGCATACGATGACTGATAAAACTTCTGGGATCAATGTGCTCACGTTCATATTAGTTTAGGAAACCAAGACATGTTTATGTTAGCAGACTACTACTATACAGTCACTTGAGAAGAGAAATTAAAAATAAATAAATTAATTAATTAATTAAGTGTTGATAAAAAAGAGAAGAGCTTTCGCTTTAAACTAGAAAAAAGTAAAACATTATTTAGACTGGAAAGCAAGACATTTAACTCCAATAAACATTGAGAAGGAAAATCATTTTTTGCAGAGTAGTTTTAAACAGTTTCAAATCTGAAACGCAGCCGCTATGACAAGAAGAAGAAAAAAAAGAGAGAAAAAAACTTTAGTGTAGAGTCTGTTGAAAATGATGCCACTTAATGCCTCAATCGAAACTATAAATATTTCTTTCAAAATATTGAATGCCGCGAACCTCACAAATCCAGTGAGCAGGTCTTCATCAAAGCGCTCACATTAAACACAATTTGGTTTTCCAGAACGTGAGTAAAAAGCACTAAACCCTGACTCCTTTGTGAGTTTGTGAGGTTGTGAAGACGAGTCGGTTCGGCCGCTGTCGTGTTTCACGCGTGGACCCAATAAACTTCAGGAAAACCTAGGAGTGCTTCCAACCAAGACGTAGCTGCATGACTGAGCTCGTGACGTTTATGACATTAAATCTTGAACTAAATGGCATTAAATCTTGCTTGAATATAGCTATGTTTAGTTGAAAGACCTTTGCTATCGCTGCTATCAAAGTTTGTCCAGTTTCCAAAAGAAATGCCCGAAAGAATCACATTAAACAACAAATTGAGGTTGGATAGCAGTTTTTCGGTCTCTTCCTGTAAATTCAAACAAGCTTGTGTGAAACACTACCTGACCAACCTCACACACACACACACACACACACACACACACACACACACACACACACACACAGCTACCTGCTTGTCTGGGACTGAGTCCAGAACTCTTTTCCCAGAATTCTCTTCCTCGCTCTGGCACAAGGGTCGTAAAGCTGTCAGTGCTCTTGTAGGCCCAGTCACCTCTGCTATTGTTACAAGGAGGAACAAGCTACCACACACACACACACACACACACTCACACACACGTCCGCTCTCCCTCCGGGTCTTTGGAAGCTGAGGTGGATGATTGGATCAGTCTGTGGAATCTGCTCTAATAAGATCCAGTTCATAATAACAGCTCTGCAGATCACGGCACACTAACACTGCTCTTACAGCCAACCGTACCGCTAGGTGACGGACAGCAGCAGAATCACAAATCAGATGCTGTTTACAACTCCATACAGAATCAGTTCAAAGATTCATTTAAACATTCTAGTCCTGGAGCCTCAACTCATCTACAACTCGTCTTTTTTTGTGATTACAATAACTAGGTAAATAAAATAAACTAGGTATTTAGCACAAATCTAGCCCTTAACCTAAGCTACCGCATATTACTGTGAAGGTAAACGCAAGTGTGCATACTGTAAAATAAAGTGCACTTGTCTACTATTTAGCCTGCTTCTAGTACGTCTGGTTAAAGTAAAGTCTAATAAAGCTGTAATTGTGAATAATGGGTATTGTTTTCTCTTTGACTTGCACGTGTTCCTCTTTTTGCAAGCAGCTTTGGATAAAAGCATTGGCAAAATAAATAAGCATAAAAGTAAATCTATTGCATTCCTGGACACGCCCACATCACAACAACAACAACAACAAAGTAAACACTCTTTGCTGGAAATAGTCATCAGTTATTGAAAAAAAACTGAATTCAGGCAACTTTGTAAAATATGGACTAGACTGACCACGTTTAACGGTATTTACTGTTTACTAATGTATAACTTATTAACTTATTAACTTAATAACCTTTGATAGTTGCGGCTAACTGCAAATCACACCATATTTACTGTAGTAAAAAATATCGGTTATCACTGCACAAGTAGCCTGTGGTGTTCTTTATAAATTGTGGGTTATGTTTTCAATCCGTTTGAGAGATTTTCAGTGTTTGTTCATACTTTATAAAAACAGAAAATTACGCTTGTCAACACAACTAAATGTTTATGTTGTCTGAAGATGTGTGTAGACGTGCAATATCAGCACACACACACACACACACACACACACACACACACCACGCCTCTTCCGTTTTATTGCTGTGTTATTCTAATACTGGCATTACTATGGTAACGAGGTGATTTCTTGGACTCCGGTGCAGGTGCTAATGCACACGAGAGGCTTATATTATGAAATATTATTATGTTCTATTTAAACATCCTGTAGATGTTGTATTTGTCCCCTGATTCGTGCGCTCTCAGCTTTATGAGTCACTGTCAGCGGAGCGTGTCTTACAGTGTTATTCAAGACTTCGCTCGGAGACCGTGATATAACACAACACGATACTCCCTCTGCTCTCATTCACAGATCAGACAAAACACACAGATCCATTACTGACACCGCTTGCCGTCAAGTGTAACATGTCGAAATCTTTCCAAAATAAATGAGCAGAAGGAGACGTTTGGTCAAACTTTTCGCCATTAAGTTTGGTCCACTATATCTGGAACTAAATTGAATAACGACTACTGCTGGCTTTTTTTCCTCTTTTGTAAATGGCTTTTAATAAAAGCATTTGCTAAATGCACGAATGCAAAAGGAAATGTATTATGCTTTATTCTGAACTGTACATTTAGACAAGAAACCATCTGGAGGCTTTTACATGTTGTTTAGACAATTACAAACTTGGGCTGCAAAAAGTACAGGAATTATTGCATATTCATGCGCATTTCTGCATTTTTAAAATGGATCATTTGCCGAAGGCCAAACTAAATAGAAAATGTAATTTTGCTGCTGAAACTGTAGTCTACCTACCATTTTTAATGGCTAACAAAACTATGAATATGATTTAAATGATAACCTTTAGCTATAATTTAAACAATTCTGTGTCACAGTGAATTAATAAAAGCCTCTTCCTTTAACTCCCAGTTGAGATTTAAAGTAACGGGAGCCTCTGATTTTTACAAGAGCTTTCAAGTTTTGCATGTACATTGTAAAAAACATTTTTTTATTTTATAGACTTTTTATCGTTTTTATTGATTTTTAGTTTAGTCAACTAAAATATTTCAGTTGTCACAATTTGACACTGAGTAACTTAAAAAGTTTGATTTAGTCTTTGGGGTAACATAGGATTTCAAGTTGAAACAACTTTTTTATTTTTTTACAGTGTAATATACACCAAAAGGTCAGCAAATGTACTGAGGATAGAAGTACTGTATTTTCCAGAATATAAATCACAGCTGGTTGAAATTGCATTGTTGAGAGAAGTTGCTTCCTTACCACATACCCAAGGTTCCCAAGGCATTTATGCACAACTGCATTGATTGTTAACATGCATAAAGACATGGATTGAAATTTACTGTACATATATTAACTGGAACGAGAGATACAGAATGTACTGCATGTTAACTTTTTTATTGTGCCCAAGAGCATGATCTGTGTAAGTCCAGATGACATACTAACAATAAACTCTGCTTCTAATGACAGAGCGAGAGCAGTGGATCCAACCAAGTGTGTGCAAATGTTCTCAAAACACTGAATCTTTAAACTGTGTTGTTAATGATGACTCTATGGCTATTGATGCTTTTGGGAAATGCAACATTGTGAAATGTGAACTGCATTATATAAGACACATCGGAATATAAGTCACAGAACATTTCAGGTAATAAAAAATGTGACTTTTATTAAGTAAAATACGGTCGCTTGGCTTATCCCGGTGCACTTAGCTGTCGTGTTTTGTGTCCGGATGGTGTATCTTTCAGATTGAGGTCAGAAACATCACGAGTGTGAACGTAGACCTGTAAGAAACCAAACAACACGGAGAAAAAGAGCTGTGACAGCTTTTACAGACCACACAAAAACACATTTACTATCATAACAAACACCCAGAACATCAAGCCCAGAGTTCACCAACCCAAGCCGGCGTTTTTTTTGTTTTGTTTTTTTTTCTTAAATCACCCAATCTGCAGTTTTACAATAAAAAGCAATTCGGCACAAAAGGTAAAAGCTCGATTGCTTTCAGAGCTGTCATAATTCCTGCATTGTTAGCGGCTGCTGACGGTGATATTCACGCCGTAACCGGGGGACAGGCCGTACATTGTTACTCAAATGCAAGAATGAAGTGAAATGTGTTCTATTCTCATGGCAAATAATATGTTATTTATTCGTGGTTTTCACTGGCAGCCGTGCCGTCTAACGCCCGGGATAAAATACAGCCGAGGCGCAGTCTCCTGCGGAGCGTCTGGGGATGAGACTCGCCTCTTTCTCTCTCTGCTCGCTGACAGCTCACCTAAATCTCACTCTGAGGGGTATTACTAAAGCAAAGTCTGCGAACACACACGCAGCACCGACGAGGTTTTTCTGCTGTTGTCAGGTTCTCCAAGCATTCTGTAATTCCGGTTTAATTCCAGGAGTCGTGATGGATCCGTCACCGGAGCTGGCAGCGCTAACAGGCCTCGGCTCACAGTGTGACTTCACCAATCTCCAGGAGAGACGCTTCAATCTCTGGCAAACTCAGCTACGCTGCTCGTTTACCACTTATAAGACTCTTATAATAACTGCACTGCTTGAGCTTCAGCCTCTTTATTCAAGAGATACAGAATGACAAGGAACTGAAGTCCCTCCTGCTCAAAGAAGCTGCATTTATTTAATGAAAAATACAACGTTACTACAATTACTGGCCTCTATGTGAATATCTGCTAAAATGCTATTTATTAATGTCATCAAAGCTGAATTTTCAGCATCATTCCTCCAGTCTTTAGTCACGTGATCCATCAGAAATCATTCCACAACCCGAATTCTGGAAATGTTAAGAAAATGTGAAAATGAGCTGTTGTAATAGCTGCTGAAATACACATCATCTGGAGGGGAGCATATGTTGCTCTAAAACCTTTATATACTTTCATAGTGCCTTCCAAACTATTTAAATGAGCCTTGGTCCACAGGACACGATGGAGCTTCTGGACTATGTTCTCATACGGTTTTATTTTTGCAGGACAGAGATTTAGTTGTCCTCTGCAGACAGCTCGGAGGATTGTGGTTTCTGGAAGTATTCCTGGGCCCATTTAGGAAAGTCAATGACAGAATCGTGTATTGAGTGTCGTCTGAGGACCTGAAGACCACGAGCATCCAACAAAGGTCTTAGGCTTAGTCCCTTACACACAGAGATTTCTCCAGTTTCTCTGAATCATTTGATGAGGTTATGCACTGTAGTTGTCGAGATGTGTGTAATTATTACACAATCTTTAAAGCACTCTTTACAGATTAGAGAGCCTCTGTTCAACTTGACTTCTGAGAGACTTTGCCTCTATAAGACAACCTTTTTATAGCTGTCAATTCACTTATATTATTTAATTACATTACAAAAATGAACTCATATTGTGGATAAAAGTGTAAAAATAGTTTTGCTGATTTGCCGCTCAAGAAACACTTCTGATTAATATCATTTTTAAGAACAGTTGTGCTGCTTCATATCTCTGTGGAAGCTGTGAAACATTTAATTTGTCAATATTACTTATTTATTTGGAATAGAAATATTATGTAACATTATAAATGCATTTTCTGGCACTTTTAATCACAATAATGCATCCTTGCAGAATGAAAGTATTAATATTATCAAAATTTATCTGACTTTCTCTGCCATCTGCTTACAGAGCTTACTGCAATGCATTCTGGGATTACCTTCTCCATAAAGGACTGCATAATTGTGCTTCCTATCTTTTGGAACAGACTTCCTGTCACTTGTATGATGCATTAAAATGCTTCTACATAAGCAGATCAACTACGTTTTGGAAGAGGACTTATGTTTCACCTGTCTGTCTCTTATCTCACTCTGACTCACCTGCGCTTTTGTCTAAAATTATTGTTTTTTCTTTTGTCTTAAATATATATTCTTCACCTTCCACCTGACACAAATGCAGCAAGTGGTAGCATTTAGCATAAAATAAGACATTTCATCACCCTTATATTTTTGTTTCCCGCAAGGTGTGTTTGTCAGGATTTACTTCTCATTGTGAGGACAAAAAATTCGCCCCCGCACTAACAGCAAAAGCAACTCGCACACAATTCTAAGCATTCTCATTTGCCAATGCAATGTTTCCACAACAGAGGAGGTCTGCAGGCAAATAAAATGCATAAAGTCAAAGCCAGATTCAGCATCAGCAACTTTAATTACCTAAATTAAGCAAACACTGTAAGTCAGAGTCATAATGAGGCTTATGGGAGGCGAGGGGCAGCGGTCTGTGTGTGTGGAACAGGTTTGTTCCTGATGACAGAATGAAACGCAGCACAGCTCAAACAATCCACCTGTTGGTAATTACCAAGTACTAATTCTCTGAGGTACAAAGAGGAACACACACACACTGGAGCTGTTAGAAATAACCAAATGTCGCACAGCAGCATCCTAACAAGCCCCTGTACACCTGAAAAACAGACAGACAGAGAGAAGAGAAGCAAGGACAGCTGAAGCACAAAATACACCTGCCACCTGTGTGAGCCTGGTAGACGTGGATGTGGGCGAGAAAGAGGGAGAGATGCCATGCTTTCCATCCCCACCGAAGACAATTACCAATCAGTCAACCAAACTATACACCTCTACACGCAATAAAGAGGTCCAATGCACATCCAAACCCATGTTCTCTACCAATAAAACACCAACCCATCTCGCGACGATGCATGAATTCTCATTAGATCAGATTGGAAACAACTAATTCAAATGCCCAACCTTTCTACCCGTCATAGACTGAGCCAAAACCCTCCACGAGTTACCCATTCAACCAAACCCTTACAACTTTGAAACCGAAAAACTTCAAATAGTCAAGCACACGACATAGCCCATCAAACCCCTTTACAAATATCCAAAACTTCATGTCAGTGAAACATCAAATTAAACCCCTTTGCACATAATACTCAAAACTAAACTCCCAAATAAACAACAACACCCAATCAAACCTTTGCAGCAATGAAATATCAGTTGCACTTTATTTTACAGTATGTGAACTTCATATACTTACAGTGCACTGACCTAAGACAGTATTGGTAATATAAAGTAGTAGGTTGAGGTTTAGTACCTAGTTATTACCTAGTAACTGTAATTACTATTAGTACATAGCATGTATATGAGTAACAGGGCTGTAAAACACTGTGCTATTATTCAGTTCATATCTGGGGGTATGAACAGTTTGTATCCGTATTGCTGTCACTTATTGACCATTTATATAGTAGAGTTTTCAAATATTACATGTTTCGGTACTACCACCACGCTCTCTTTCAATGAGTTCCATCTGTACTTGTGTGAACAGTAAACCCCGCCTACTTACATTTGATTGGCCAGCTCAATCACTTTGACATTGACGAGCACTGCGATGCCACTCAGGCAGACCAGGCTACAAAATTAACCAACAACAATTTGCATTGTGAAAATATCGAATTGGCCAGTTCTAAGTATTGGGAGGACACTGACTATGGTGGTTAAAGCCCTAAACCAAACCCTTTACTGTTGAACACCCATATTCTACCAGTCACACCCCAAAAACGAATTGCCATTTCAACGCCGAACTAAAACCCTCTACCCAACAAGCTAATCAGACACCCAACCGAAGTCTACTACACCCACCAGCGAGAAAACAGCATTTCGACCCGCCAAGACACAAGCCTAGAAAATCATCTTAACAGCCCCGACTACCCACAGGTACATCCCCTCTGCCCGCTCTGTTTACCCCGGCCCGACCGAGCGGACATTGTCTCCTAATGAGGGCACACAGTCACCTGGTGAGGGAGCGCAGAGCAGCGTGACTCCCCGAGACGGGGGCCATTGTCTGGGGCAGAGCTCCTCTCAGCGTCTCTCCTCCCCTCCCCGTTCACTCTTTCTTTTAAAGAAGCCATTCATTAGCGGTGGAGAACGTGAGGCCCTTGGCGGGACCTGCTCCTTTTCAAAAACGCTGCTCGCCTTTTGTTTTTGTGTCCTGTCAAAAACGCTCACCTAATTAAGGATGAGATCTCAGGCCCAGAGAAAAGCCCCGTTAATGACTCTCTGAGAATTTACTTAATGAGTTTGGATGCCCATTGTGGGATGAGGCTTCTGGAAGACGGCTCTGGCGGAAAAAAAGGGGGATGGTGGGGGAAAATAATGTGGAGAAAACGTGGGGACCGGGCCGTGGTGAGTTTATGACTGAAGGCCAAAGAGAAAAGGTGTAGAGCAAAACGAAAGATGAATCAAAACAGGTCATTACTACCAAACAAAAGCACAGAGAAAGAGAGAGAGAAGGAATGTTTCACCTTGATCATTGGCTGTCATTGATGCATTTTCTTTAGCAAACTCCGCCGGTCTTGTTTTAGGGCCTCAGCTGTGTTTCTTCCTTTTCGTTTGTGTGGAGTCTTCCTCGGCGGAGGAACGGGGCTTGTTAGCATGAGCATTGGAACTGACCGCAGACACGAGCCTCAACCTGGTGTAATTGTCATCGCTGCAGTCCTGAGAGACACATATCAAACGCCCCTCTCATCTCATCTCTTCTCTTTTCACCCTTGTTCTTTTCATCCCAGGAAGAAAACTTGTAAATTAGTCATAGTGTAGGAACAAGACTTTGCTTGCTTTCCTCTCCTCTCCTTTTCTTCAGTACTGTTACTTCACAGTCTTTTCTCCTTTTTTTTTGTCCTAGAACTTTTTATCAAACGTCTGTGGTTGCACAGCAGAAAAAGCATCTGGAGTAAACACATGGAAGTAAGTTCTGCTATATTTCAGCACTAAACCTGAGTCGGATGTAGTTTAACCTGGTGGCTGCAAATGATCATCAAATGATGCAGTCATCAAGCGCGCACGCTGCATTTTAAAGAGTCGATCGGTGTCTGGATGGGGAATCGCACCATGTAAATTGCATTCGGCACAGGGTTTTATTTTCAAGTGTTTGTGAGTTACCAGATTTGCATAATTTTTTAAGTGAATCGGGTGCTAATGCAATGCATACAGGGCATGCAATAAACAACGCTTTCTATTCATTATTCGAGAATTCCCTGTTGACAGATACAAAGCCAACTGAGGTCATGCATTACTGTGATTTTACAACAAAGTGAAAAAAATCTACGCAAAGCATGACTTCCTATAGCTTAGTGGTTTCGAAAAATGGAAGCAAGATTTCTACTGCGTTGAAATAAATCAAACAATCCAGTAATGTAAGGAATGTAATGGACGATCAGGTTTGTGTTAGTATTTAGCTTAAAACGAAAAAGAATGAATGATTGAATGAATGCATGTTTTTGCATCAAAACTCTCTTTGGGTAAAACAGCTCGCCGAATAAAAACATGTAAGTTGTTTCCAAAATGCATATTACACCACAATTACAAACTCATCCAGTCAAGAGTTTTGATGAGTTTAATAAAATGCGTTTTACTTCTAATTTGCCGTCCCTTAGCAGTAGAAGAACAAAATAGTATTTTTTTTTGTTTTTCTCAACATGTTAAAACGCGAGGAGTAAATGTGTTCTATTAGATTCTCGGGAATTAACTGGAAATGATCTATCATGTGTTGTAGCGGTTGCTGGATCCCGGCCGTGTTTGACAGTATGAGGTATACGCGCAGACATACGTACATTCGCTAACGTAGCCAGATTGATGGATGGGATAATAGAGCGCTGCTCTGTACGGAAGGACATTAACGTGTGAATGATGTGTAGCCGACACATATTTAATATTTCATAACTCCGTAGTGAACAGTATGTCAACATCTGTCTGACCCTGGCCCAGAACACAGGGCTCATATCAGAAAGCTGATTACTGACCTTACCACAGTAATGGGCATGTTATCGATGAAAAAATCCTTCCCAGCGGAGCACGGCGCGCCGCTAAAGGCTACAGAAAACTACAACACTTCTCTAACAACATCTCAACACAACCACAGGAATGTTTTATTGCTCCGAGGTTACTCTTTTCTACCTCGTGAGACTCGGTGTTCTCAGCTGTGATTCATTAAAGCATCAACTTGATATCCAGACACCGTTTAGGAAGATTCAGAACTTCAAGAGGAAAGAGGGTTTAGAATTAAAATAGCAAGGCTCTGGGCCCCTTTATTTTTGGTTTACATTCGGTTCTTTATTGATTGGTTGGTTGTTTGATCAATTAATTGATTGATTTTTTTTCTCCACAGAAAAATCAACGCAATAATATTCCTTTTTGTTAAATCAGTATTTCAGTGTGAAAGAGAGACTACCCGTGCATTTTATTGTAAATGCATCCTCGTTTATTTGTAGATTGCAGATTGCAGTATTTCACATTTTTTCCTATTTCCTTTATTTTGGTGGTCATTTTTGACCGCAATGACCTCAAGTTTGACCACTTAGCCTTTTTTTGATCACATACTGTATGCCGTAAAAGCCAATGAGAAGCCACGATTTTTTACATTTCATTCATTTTCTTTCCTAAAGATTCAAGGGACATGGGAATCAGAGATACAGGGTTGGAGGAGGACCTCAGATTTACGTTTGTTCCGTCCTGGTCTCAGTTAAAGCAGTTAGACGCCGTTACATCAGCCATTGTGGTGTTTTATGTACTCGCAGCGATTCAATTATTTGTTTGTGCGAGTCAGCTGTGCAGCGAGTGATGATTCACATAAATTCAGCCGTGAATCCCAGAGGAACTCCCACTGTTTCTCTCTGAGTGATGTTCTTCTAGGGAATGATGGTGTCACCCAGTGTTGAGGAAATGTTTTGATGAATGTGATGCGATAAAAGCGTCGGCTGCCAAAATGCCACGGCGGGAGAATTTCATTCATCAAATTAAACTTGATTGTTTCTCTCTTTGGAAAACTTCATCCCTGGTCATTTCTGCTCGTCCTAATTCACTGATTCGCACGGCTGTTCGTTTTTGTCACGGCCGCTAGATGCATTAATTTGCAAAACTGAAAAATTATTATATTTCTATAGACTATATTTCTACATTTTTTTTTTTTTGGGAATATACTTTTAACTGATTATCAATTTGCAGGTTTTTGCTCGCTTCTGTCCTCAGTGTCACTTTTAATTAAAAAAGTAATTTTTCCAATGACATCATCCATCAGGAAGTGACATCATTGAATTGAATTTGGTGCAGTTTATTTTTAATAAATGCTTTAACCTATTTCTTTGAGATCTGACGCAGTTATAGTTTGTTTCATAATACAATCATGATTTAGGAAAATATGATTTCTGATGAAACGAGCTCTTTAAAATAGTTAGTGGTGTGTGTGTGTGTGTGTGTGTGTGTGTGTGTGTGTGTTTAATGTTCTTCACATTCTGAAAAAACACTGAAGCTGTCAAAACATTGACTTATCCTGTAAATAATGTGCCTGTGATAGAGGTATTTTATTATTAAACATGTTTTTATTAATGAACATTTCATGTTGTCATCTGCTGAGACTCAGTCTCTTAGAAAATGACACAACACAAACCTTCTGTGGTTAAAGTGCAAGCTTATTTTCTTTCAATGCAAACTGCTCTCTCTCTCTCTCTCTCTCTCTGTCTCTCTCTCTCTCTCTCTCTCTCTCTCTCTCTCTCTCTCTCTCTCTCTCTCTCTCTCTCTCTCTCTCTCTCTCTCTGTCTCTCTCTCTCTCTCTCTCTCTCTCTCTCTCTCTCTCTCTCTCTCTCTCTCTCTCTCTCTCTCTCTCTCTCTCTCTCTCTCTCTCTCTCTCTCTCTCTCTCTCTCTCTCTCTCTCTCTCTCTCTCTCTCTCTCTCTCTCTCTCTCTCTCTCTCTCTCTCTCTCTCTCTCTCTCTCTCTCTCTCTCTCTCTCTCTCTCTCTCTCTCTCTCTCTCTCTCTCTCTCTCTCTCTCTCTCTCTCTCTCTCTCTCTCTCTCTCTCTCTCTCTCTCTCTCTCTCTCTCTCTCTCTCTCTCTCTCTCTCTCTCTCTCTCTCTCTCTCTCTCTGTCTCTCTCTCTCTCTCTCTCTCTCTCTCTCTCTCTCTCTCTCTCTCTCTCTCTCTCTCTCTCTCTCTCTCTCTCTCTCTCTCTCTCTCTCTCTCTCTCTCTCTCTCTCTCTCTCTCTCTCTCTCTCTCTCTCTCTCTCTCTCTCTCTCTCTCTCTCTCTCTCTCTCTCTCTCTCTCTCTCTCTCTCTCTCTCTCTCTCTCTCTCTCTCTCTCTCTCTCTCTCTCTCTCTCTCTCTCTCTCTCTCTCTCTCTCTCTCTCTCTCTCTCTCTCTCTCTCTCTCTCTCTCTCTCTCTCTCTCTCTCTCTCTCTCTCTCTCTCTCTCTCTCTCTCTCTCTCTCTCTCTCTCTCTCTCTCTCTCTCTCTCTCTCTCTCTGTCTCTCTCTCTCTCTCTCTCTCTCTCTCTCTCTCTCTCTCTCTCTCTCTGTCTCTCTCTCTCTCTCTCTGAGCAGCTTGAACATTTGTTTGTTGTCTTGTCTCACTGGAGCACAGGATCATGGGATGCGTTCTGCTCCATCTGACTACAGGAGGTGTAAGACAAGAAAAGACACACGTGCGTGAGACGCCGTGTTGAGGTCAGAGGTCAGCAGATTTCCTCATCACTAACATGAACCCCTGTGGAACCTCAGGTGGGTTACTGATCAACAGGACTCTGGACACACATCACATCAGCAGATGTATCCGGAGTTTCAGCAGGTACAGTGAAACCTGACACGCGTTCAGAAGAAACAGCTCATATGTCTTTAAACATACGGATGAATCTCAGGAAATCCCCCCGAAATCAAAAGAAAACATTTTTAGGACATCATTCATGACCGTTAAGCTCATCTTACCATAGGGCACTACTGTTTTTTAACCCTAACCCTATTTTATTAAAATATTCCATTTCTTTTACAATTGATTTTATTAATGGATTCTGTTTTATAGATAAATGACATGTTAGTATTTAAAAAAGCATGAAATCGTGAAACGTAAGCATGCAGTTGGAAAAAAAAAATTTAATTATTATTTATTAATTATTTTATTTAAATGCATTGGTGTTTTATTTACATAGCTTATTTATCATTTATTGAATTATTAATCCATTCATTTCATTTTTATAATTTTTTTTTATTTATTTATTTATTTATTTATTTATTTATTTTGGGGGGAGGCCCATACCTGAAGCGTTTCCAGGAGAGTCACCCGCGCAGGTAGAAGATTGTCCGAGCTCTCGTGCTTCAGTTACAGCCTCTCACGGGACAGGTGAGACCTTTGTCACCTTCAGGTGAATCATTTCCATTTCCCAGCACTGCTCCCTCCCTCGGGATCTGTCGTGTTTTTTCTCAAGCAGATGCGCAATCGAGAACGATCGTTTGTTTTCCCGCAGCACATTTGTCCCGTACCTTGATTTACCGCAGGTAGCAAACATCCAATTTACACACACACACACACACACACACACGCACGAATCTGGCATTACATCAGAGGCAGCGGGATCCCAGGACGCGGCGAGGTATTGGAATGTAAATCAAGCGTTTTCCATCTGAATAGCGGCGCTACCTGAGCGTTCGGGTGTGTTTGGGAAGCAGACAGCGGGCGTCTGGGGTTCAGCGACTCTTACACGCTCGCTTCATTTCATAGGGCTTGTAAACACGTTGCTGAATTGATGTTATCAATTGTGATGTTGGCAAATAGCGCCGACGCTTCCACCTCTGTGTTTATCTCCTCTCGCACACAGCCACCTGCTAAGAGGTGTCACACTTTAATGAAATTGTTTGAATATCCCCGGCGCGTTGCTAAGAAACAGCGCCGCCGCCGTAATGCGCGCAGATTTCTGTCATCAAATAATGATTAGGGACGAGCGGAGGTGCGCGAGCTCCGCGGGATCCGTCGAGACGCGCGCTCCTGACGCTTCCGCACGCGCTGCTGTCGCGCGTTAACAGTCGCGGTGGGAGCTCCGGCCTGCGCTCTGATGGCTTTATAATATCTAACGGGATCGGGAAGCTGGAACTCGTGGATTTATCCCACTGTAAAGAATAAAGAGTTGGCGAAATGGATTAAAAAAGAAAAAATAAGACCCGAGAAAAAAGTTGTAAGTTGATTTTGTTTCCTGTCTTTACATCGTTTAGAGCTTTAAAAACAATGCAAAACAAAATAATATATGTATATATATTTCATTCATAAGTTGCTATGTCTTAGTTTGAGGACACCAGGACTCGATTTCTTAAAAAATGCATTTACATTAATATGCATAGACATAAACTATTGATTTTTGGTGAAAAATAAGTGTAATAATAGCAGTATTAATTGACCAGATTTTCATAATAATAGTAGAATATTGAAATTAAATTTCTTTCCCTATTCGCTTTTATACTTTTAGTCGCTGTGTGAAATCAAATCATATTTGATTTAAAATACCCAAAACATTTTCCTGAGATGCTGATGTCTGACACGCAGTTTAAAAAACTGGACAGATTCAAATAATTACAAAATATCGTATTTGCATAAGAGTGTCGTTAAATTAATGTCAGCCATTTTCGAAGACCAAGGAGAGGGAGTGTTTACGGTGAAGCATCCAATCGTTCGCTGCGTTTGAAAAGCCCTGAACGCGACATCCAGACCTAAAACTGCGGCATGCAGAGAAATGCGTTAAAATTTCATAATTTAATTTTTATGACTGTCGAAAGATTCTGAGGTAGAGAGTAAACATGTTCGACACAATGTGAGTTTGTATTTGCTTTTTAACATGCAAAACATTTTGGACTTTAATGCATCCAAAGAATGGACAAGAAAAGAGGTTAAACTACAGGCCTCAAAACTAAACACACACACGCCTGGCAGTCGGCGAAAGTCAAAAAGATGAGCGACGTAAAGAGCAAAGTAACATAAGCAGTAAAACAAATAACTAAAATTAAGTTTTAAAAAATTCTGCAAACAGCAAAACAATAATGCTATAAGAGTAACTGCATAATTTATCGATGCTGCAATGCATGCTGGGAACTCAACAATCTGAAATTCTTTGCTCAGACAACTGATGTGTTTAATTATTTTGAACATTATTTTATTTATTTATTTATTTTTTTTAAGGAAAAAGTTCACGCACTCTCCAAAATCCAAAAGTCACAAGCGAGATGAAAGCAGTGCAAGCAATTTACTGAAAAAAATCAGGCAAACGTTTCAGTCACACATTGACCGGTTTCAATGCCAGGCTGATGTAGTTTAAAGAAAATAGCATTTTTTTTGGAGTATTTGAAAGCCAAAAGGTTTTGTAAACTGGAAAATGTGCAGTTGCATTTTTTTCCAGAGCAGGTTAAAGGATTACGACGAGTGAAGCACGAGGAAAGAAACACCTTTCGCTTTGCTTCGACGTCTTTGAGCGCTCTGGCCACATTGAAGTCCAGATAAACGTATGACTCTCATTTCAGGCCTGATTTCTTCCGTCTTTTATCCGACGTGTCACCTTTGAGGGGGCCTGAAGCCCGGCGTACACCACAGGCGGGGCAGGTACCTCCGTGGCGGCGCAATTATCACACGGTGGGACTCCGTTGCTCTTTTCAACGGCTTTCTTTGTAGCCGATTGCGAATCGATGCGCGGCCCGTCTTTTTGAGCTTTTTCGGTGCAAAAGGACGGTGCGTCTTCATGGTGAGTTTCTGGCGGGATTTCGATAACGGGTCGGAGCGTCGGAGGGGTTTTGGAGCACGTCACGGCACGTTCCCTCAGCGGGGATCCAATCAGGCTGCCGCGGGACGCCCGACGCCGCTCGGGTGCAAACAGGCTGTCCGCTGGGGGCGTCCACACGGAGTCTTTTAGAGACGAGATTATTGAGCTCTTCACTACAGGTTTAGATCAATCCGCCCCTTTTAAGTGCACTAGCAACAGAGCGGCGTTCAGAACTCACACACACCTGCAGAGGAAACGCTTGCGCTCGGAGGATGCTCTTTCAGTGCTCAGACTTAATGGAGTTCTCGCTTGTGTTGCATCGAAGTATCCCTTGAAATACTATTGCAGCAAAAAACAAATAGTGAGAGCAATTGGGAGAATCTGACTGGGAAGTCTGAGACATCATTGAGATCTGTTGCATTGACGTGTGAAAAATGTTTCTGTCGAAATTCTATTAGGAAGAGTAGAAATAGTTGACATACAGTGAATCTGATCCGACTTGAGACTTCAGACCGCTGATGGTTTGCTTGCTTATGTCATCCTAATTTGTAAGTAATTTTGGATAAAAGTGACTAAATGTTCAGTGCATTCAGAAAATATTCAGACCCCTTTCACTTTTTTCATTTATGTTATATTGCAGTTACTCCAGTTGTTTATTTTTTTTTTTCTCATTGACCTGCACTCTCTACCTCATAATGGCAAAGTGAAAACTGAATTTCAGAATTAATTAAATTTTAGAATTTAATAAAAAGAAAAAACTGAAATATCACATTTACGTAAGTATTCAGACCCTTTATTCAGTACTTAGTTGAAGCACCTTTGGGAGCAATTACAGCCTCTTTTTGGGTATGATGCAATAAGTACTGCACACCAAGATTAGGGGATTTTCTGCCATTTATCTTTGAAAACTCTCTCAAGCTTGGTCAGGTTGGAGGAGGACCATCTGTGGACAGCCATTTTCAGCTCTCTCCAGAGATCTTCGATAGGGTTTAATGGCCGGACCATTCAATGACATTCACAGAGTTGTCCCTGACACACTCCTGTCTTACCTTGGCTCTGTGCTTAGAGTAGTTGTCATGTTAAAAGGCGAACCTTCGGCCTGCTCTGAGGTCCTGAGCGCTGTAGAACAGGCTTTTTTTTTATTAAGAATATCTCTGTACTTTGCTCCATTCAGCTTTCCCTCAACTCTGACCAGTTCTTCAATCCCTAACACTTTATTTTTGAGAAGGTACTCTGCAGGTGATGAGCAGAGCTGGTTTCCTTCAAAAATGACGATTAGAATTAAGGTTCGTCAGTCCAGAAATTCTTGCTTTTCACAATCTTAAGGCCCTTTAGCTTTTCATATGTCTTCACTGAAGCGAGGACTGAGTCAGTTGCTCGGTTTGGCTGAGGGACCAGCTCTTTAAAGAGTCCTAGTTTGTGCCAAACTTCTTCTGTTGGAGAATTATGGAAGCCCCTGTGCTCTTGGGAACCTTCAGTGCAGCAGAAATTGTTTTGCAGCCTTCCCCAGATCTGTGTCTCCATACAATCCTGTCTTTGAACTCAGCAGGCAGCTCTTTTGACCTCATGGCTTGGTTTTTGCTCTGAATGGGATTGTTAGCTCATAGAGAGGCCTTTCCAAATCACGTGCAATCAATTTTATTTTACCACAGGAGGACTCCAATCAAGGTATACAAACAACTCAACACAACAAATTTACAGACATTTCTAAAATTATGTTTTCACTTTGTCACTGTGAGCACTGTAAAAAATGGCTGTTTTTTTTACAGGAAAAAAACTTTGAAAATACTACACAGTAAAAACCTGTTAAATGGTTAGCGGTAAATTCCTGTAAAATTTACAGGAAAAAAACGTAAACTGACGTTCCCAGAATTCCCTGTATTGCATTTCAAATTTAGCTTGAATTTGATGTTTTTTCTTTAAAGCCAGTTTTTAGTTTTTCTTCTCAGTTATGTTTATTAGGGTTATGTGTTACATCTAATGTTGTTAAGTTTATGTTTAATGTTAATTTCGGTTTGACGACTGTTTAGTGTTTGTGTGAATGGCACTGTGTGCTTTCTATATATGTTCATATTAAAAAGCTGCTTGTGATGGGCAGTTTTAACTTAAAATATAACAGATTTCCATACTTTACGGTAAAACCGTAAAATGAAAACATTGTTACCGTATTTTTTTACGGTAGAATTCTGGCAACCACAGCTTACCTTAAATTTTCCAAATAGTATGGAGTATGGAGAGTACATTAATGACAAAAAATAGTATAAGAATGCAACATAAAATTGAAAAAAAAGTAAAGGGGGCCTGAATACTTTCTGAATGCAC
Source organism: Puntigrus tetrazona (assembly GCF_018831695.1). NCBI lineage: Eukaryota > Metazoa > Chordata > Actinopteri > Cypriniformes > Cyprinidae > Puntigrus > Puntigrus tetrazona. Next base: position 397,759 of record NW_025047901.1, on the reverse strand, counting down.
TGTAAATGATCACAGATTTGAGTCTTGTAAACGTGAGAGCAGTTGCATTTCACTGAAGTGTCAACAAAATATCATTGAGGACTCCCTTGAAAACATCAAAATATTTTATGAATAGATTTCATACTGAAGTGACAGTTTGAGACGTTGTTGAGATCTCTCTAAATCTCGAAAGTCTCAGTTAATCACCATTTTTTGTAAGCAAAAAAAAAAGAAAGAAAACAAGTACTGTAGCACTTCTGGTTCCGTCATCTTTAAGTCAATGGGTCATGATGATCAAAGTGTGAAAAATCAACAACTTTTGTTAGTCACAGAGCTTAATTTACTACAATAACTCTGTTGTGTTGTTGTTAAATGATGCTAACGTGATGCAGCACTTATCTGTCTTCGCTTTTCAGTGTGTTTCAAGAAATACAGGAATCAGGAGCCTTTTACCTTAAATACGTCCAATCTATCCCACTCAGACACACAGGCCACCTACTTTCATTGTTATTTATTAGCTGTGGAGAAGAGTGACAGATGAGCGCAGCTGGAGACACGATGAGAAGCAGATAAGCAGCTCATGATGGAGAGACTGAAGACTGAGACTCGAGCAGAGAGTTTAACAGGAAGAGCTTGAGTAACTTTGACCGCTCGCAATAAACACACCTGTGAGAGAACAAACCACAACCCAACCAGCAGTTACACAGGACACGCTTACATAACCTGTGTGCTTCCATGCATGAATTTGCAGCTAATACAAAAAGTACATTTAAAAACATAACATTTTGGGTTGTTATGTTATAGACCCCGTAAACTATGTGCTTATATATAAACTTGCAATTGTGAAAAACAAACTCACAATTCTGAGAAGAAAAGTCTGAATCGTGAGCGATTACCTTTTTCACATTTTTATTTGGCGGCAGAAATAATATTCCATAAGGTAGAGAGACCGGACGATGATGAGATCAGATCTCGGTGTGGAGCGCTGGCTGCTATCAGACCAAAACCTCGCTGGATTACTACAGTTAATGGCAAAATGAAGGTTTGAAATGTAAACTGATATTTCCTACTGACACACTACAGGAAAACTGACTTGCAAAAGCTTCCATAGGGTAGTGAGACGTTATCAGGGCAGAGATTACACAAGCTCCAGTCATTAGTGCGCCGTATCAGCAAACTCTATTGAATCAGAATAATTTAAGCTGCGATACACAACCCGGGGCCTGCAGGCAGGTTGGGGGCGCAGACCTCGTCACGGCATTAATTGCTATCAGATCACCATCGTTAGCAGCGTCGTTCTCGGCCAGGCTGAGCTCAGACTCTCTCTCTGTGTTAATTAACCTCAAACCCGAGGCCTGTCCGCCAGAGGTGCTTGACCCCCACCGTCCGCAGACCCAGATCTCCTCCGCCGCAGGAACTCTCTTTAACACGAAGGTACTTCGCAGCGGAGCCACAGAAGAACAGTTTCTGGTTCCACAAAGAACCATCTCTTTCTTATAACCTTTTAATACCTTTTATAAAAGAGAAAGTGTTAAAATTCTAAATCTGGTGTAATTTAAAATCTTTGTATGTCCAGATTTTCACGAATGTTCATAGACAAGTATGCTTGCAGTATAAAACAATAAAACTAGTAGTTTACTGCGACTACGCTTCAAAGTGCACAAAAAATGCTACAGGCATTTAATTAGTAAGCTATCAGTATACCTTTAAGTTTACTTTTAGTTACAGTACAAACTAAAACATAGAGGTAAACTAGATGTGTACTCGAAGTACTGTCATACTCAAAGTATACCATACTTTTATATACTAGAGCGCTGGCCAGTATAATACAGCGAGCGTCTGATGGACCACAACGTGACACAAAAACAAGAAAAGTCATTACAAATGAGGCATTTGTTGCGTCCAGTGGAGACACAAGTACTGATCATCATGATTTAGTATTGTCTTTGTACGCATCGCAGTGCAATTGTGAAAACATAACTTACTAACAGGTTGTGAGTCAGAAGCACCGGACTGTTCTTGCAGAGTTAGAATCGCCCCACTTTGTAGTATTTATGTGACGTACAGAAATGATTAAACCAGTCGGTTTAGGGAGTGTCTTTTATAAAACATATCTTTTTGATTTGCAACTTTAGTCTTTGCAGCTTCAAGGATTTTGTCTATGCACTAACAGCTTGTAACTCTCCAACGAGAAAGGACAACTTGAAATCGCATCATACGACCCTTTAGGCCTAGCCTGCAATGCAGTCGTTAAAAATACAATACAAACAAGGTGATTTAAGCTTTATTGTACTGTATTGTAACATTATTATTACTGTATTGTAACATTATTATTATTAGTATTGCACAGCTGGCACATAACAGAAAAGACGCAACCATTTAAACAAAAAGGTTTGTCTACGGCGTCACGAAACACCTTTATTTCTAAGAGTATACTCGAAGGTCGGCGCTTCACTTAAAACAGAAGACGGCGAACCTGAACCTCCCTCAGGTGTCTGAATTTCGGTGGCTCTCCGAGAAGAGAAACGTCCGCTGTTTACCGAGAGAGATCGACATGAATAAACCAAAGGCATCTGATGGCACGCAGTTACCTGCTCTCGCAGGAGCGCTCGCTCTCACCCCACCAATAACCTTTAATATTTCATATCTGGCTGTGATCTGCGAGGAGAGCTTCTCTCAGGCAGCGCGTTCTCAAAGCAGAGGGCACCGGGAGAGACACAGAGACAGGATTATTTTTGTACCTGTTCAAACACGGCGCGCTAAATTATTCAGCGTGTTGGTCTGCTTTTACCTCGCCGCTGAAAATGCACCTACAACCTCTGACAAAAAGGAGACACGGTGAGGAAAAGAATCTCGCCTCGGGGAAGAGAAAACACTGAGCGAACGAGGAGAAAACAAGCGCGGCACTAACCTGCGCGGGCCGCCGAGCTGCCAGCATCTATAATTCATGAGTTCTGCTCTCACAAAATGGATCATGATACACTTGTACAAGTATCCTGGGCAGACATAACCTGATATGACAAGGCTCTGACCCTCTTCTTCGCAAAGTCTGGTATTTTTAGCGGGGATTAAAAAATGCACAAGTTTTCCTGATGGGGGCCGAGTACAGAGAGCTGCTGTGATTGGCCTCACCTGCTCTGAGCAGCTTCGTGAGCCGCGCTCAAAGGTTAAAAGGTCACCAGATGGACCTATCAGATAATACGCCATTTAAAAAAAAATACAGTTCAAATGCAATATAATAATTCAAAATTCACAAGAACCCACCTAGTTTATAAGGTTGAAGAAATTTAATATTTTATGAATTTTTGTTTATAAAAAATGTTTAATATAGTTACCTTACTTTCCAAATTGACTAGCAATTTCTGAGCAAATCCTGAATAGTAGAGATAGTAGATATTACTGTTGAGTATGCGTTGACGAATGCATTACTTAGTTATGGATAATCTGTCTTTTACAGTTGCATTAAATAAACATTAGCAACCTGCAATGTGTTTGACGATATACAGAACTTCACATTGCTTTATTTCATAGAGGCTACTAACAAGCGATGCACTTATCTTCTGTGGTGATGGACAGCATCTGTAGATGGTTGGTCTGGGCTTGATGTGATGGTTCGCCGTCTTCCTCCTCCGTCCCAGCGCAGGGACAAAAGCGGCTCTGATGGCTGTAGTGGAGGCTCTTCATTTGGTCGTAATCAGGAGAGAGTGTGCGGAGATGAAAGATCATCAGGGAGAACACACATTTACAAATGAACACCATTACTCTCTTCACATTCAATAATCTCACAGCTTACCACGTAATTACGCCTATGAAGAGCTGAACTTTTCATGTTTCCGCCGCAAAGTTCATCACGCTAATGAGAGGCATGACGTGTGATGAGCGGCCGATCCAGATCTGTTCACCGGGACTAAACCAGAAGAATCACCATCCATGCTCTGAACCATGACTTACAGTAATAAACGACACAAGGAAACTGGTACACAATGTAAAATTGCTCCCAACCATAATTAACTGCTTCATTTCAAGTCAGAACCAATTGTGCCACACCAAACTTTAATATATTAAAAACCGCAGTGGTCAGTATCATTCATGCATTTATTCATATTTTAAAATAGTATATTAATTTTAATTTTATTTTTAGTTTTATAAGAGTTATGCATTCTATAATCATTATCCTATTTTAAATATTTTTTTATTTCAGTTATTTATTTCACATTTTATTTTAATTGCCTTATTTGTTTATATCTATTTATTTAGAAGTTGCCATCATTTGTGATGCTGGTGTTATTATTTTTGGTAATTGTTTGCCCATTCATGGAGGAAAAATACCAATTTTGTCTTTGCTGCAGACAAAATACATTAAATTAAAATGTATAAAAATAAAAAGTCATATAGACTGCTCTTATGGTTATTTGCTGTATTCTTTTTTTCTCAAGAACAACAGTTTGGGTTGCATGCACAAAAAAAAAATAAAAATCTTCAAATATGGAACTAAAGATTATGACTGAAACTGTCTGCTTTATTTTTGAATAATAATACTTGCACCAACCCAAGTCATTTTTTTAAAAGTCAGATTATGTATTTTTTTGTTTTGTTTTATGCATTTGACCCTAATAGAGCTTTAGGTTCGTTAAAACGGTAAATTATTGCGTGAAATGATTCTACTAACAAGAGATAATGAGGGTAGAAGTTGTTATGAGAAGAGCCGAGGCTCCGTTCTGCTTTAAAGTGGGCCACAGAATGGCTGTTGGTCTGGATCTTCTGCATCAGAGGAACTGCTGTGGACTGACTCTCACACTAATTAAATTAGCCGCGATCAGAGGTACTGACGAGCTTTGTGCTGCGCTCGGTGTTGAGCCTCGTGCCTCGGAGCTCAGGGACGAGATTCTGCCATTTAAACCTCTGAGTGCCCTAAAGCTCGCCGGCGGACGAGCCACACTCACAGACTCTGAGCAAGAGAGAATTATGAACTGATAAGAAGAGAGAGAGAGAGAGAGAGATGACCAGGGGTGATCGAGAGAGAGAGAGAGAGAGAGAGAGAGAGAGAGAGAGAGAGAGAGAGATTCGAGAGAGAGAGAGAGAGAGAGAGAGAGAGAGAGAGAGAGAGGGAAAGCGAGGTTAGTTGCAAAGCACCTGAAGCGAATGTGATTTTTATTAATTCCTGTCTAAAACAAGGCATTCAGGAGTAAAATTACAGCACAAATGACAAGAACAATTACTGGAGTGATTCTTCTCCTCTGGAAACGTGTGTGATCTTTGTTTTTCAGCCGTAACCAGATAACGCTAAGCAGTCTGCCGCAGTTTGCTGCTTTATGAAGCACATCCATCCAGGCTTTCTTTGACCTTCTCCTTAAACAAGGGGATCGCAAGCGTATGCAAAACATGCGCGTGCATTTCTGGACATCAAGAAAACCGCTTACAGTGCTGTTTTAGTACTATTCGTTTGTATCATTTCCTTTTATTTTAGTTTAATATTCATTTCAGGATTTCAAATTATTCGTTTCATTTAGCTGGCAAGGCATGTTCAAATTGGTTTTATTAGATTTTATAAAACGCACCATTTATAAAAAAGTTGCTAATTACTAATTTATTTATTTTTATTATTAGTATTATTTTAATAGTTTACATATCCATTACATATAGATAACGGTTATTTGCATGCACCATTTGTACGAATCCTTAGTAACACAATGGCAAAGGTCAGATATCTGCGGCCTCCGTCAGCGACATATGTTCTTGATCTGAAAGATTCCTCACACGCTAACAGTACATACAGTACACGCGCTTTACCTTCCAGACCCATCTGTTCATTTACCTGTCTGACATCCGCACACCTGCTCAAACATCTGCTGCATCGCACACAGCTCAGCGGAGCTCAGACCCATTCATTTGATGTATATTTGATCAGATAGTCACTTACATTAGAGCTGCTTTGAGCTTCTCTGGATCAAGCAGATCGAGGGAAACATCTTCACTCCGATGCTTTACATAAAGGGAGTCATGTGAGACAAACACACACACACACGCTCTTATATCAAAGGCTCAGCATGCTTAATATTACAGGATGTAAAATCTGAATTACACGGATACTTGATTCACGCGTTAAAGCATGTTAAAAACCCTGATGTTACGGAGTGAACAGAGGAAGTGCGTGCATCCATATGCAAGGCTTTCTTCTCAGACAGGAAAGGGTCGAACCACAACACACACACAGCACAGTCAAGACGAAAGTGTAATCCAGAGACAAGCGTGGGTCAAACGATGGCGGCGAAGCAAAGGGTTAATCCAACAGACAGGTTATATTCCAGACAAACAAGTCCAAATCCGAGAAAGGCAGAGAGAACACAGAAACATGATAAAGATAGAAACAAGAAAAGAAGAAATGTATGGATTAAAGCGTGTTTGATTGGTTGCAGCTGTGTGTGCAGTCAGTGCAGTGGATGATGGGAAATGTAGTCCGGGATGACGCGCAAGAGTTTGTGTAGTGTACTATATTTATTTATTGATTAGGGGTGACTTCTAGATTCGGTGCCTTACAGCGAATACAGGCAATTCACCCTCAATCCAGAAAGGGGTCTCCGCCACAAAGCAATGTTCTTTGATAACCAGCAGCAGAAGAACATCTTGAAGCGGCGCCGCAGACACCGATCGGTGTATGACATCAAAGAACCACGACCGGTGTCTGCGGCACCGCTTCAAGTCAACCCTCATGCGTTGTGCACTTGAAAACAAAGACCACTAGACAGTGAGCATGTGCTGATTCTGAACGCGCCTCCCCCGAACGAGACAAACGGAGTACACTTTAAAGACTTTGGAGCGTTGTGCTTGTGTATCCCACCTCTCTCATTCGGCACAGATCCAAATATTCCCTAATATTCATTGCAACATATATAAATGCTATACTATTATTTGTTATGCATATTTTAGAATTTGCTAGCTTGATGATGTTTGCTAAATAAATGAAAAGAAACTGAGCATGGTAGAATTACAACTGAAATCGTATCTGAGGTACGTACCGAACATCGACTTCTGTGCAGCGTTCCACCTCTAATATATATGTGTGTCTATGCTGATAAGTCTGTAGAAACACACACAGACAGCAGCGGATGGAGAGCGCTGGTGATGTATGGGGTCGGCGGGGAGCATCAGCAGGGGTCTGGGCTCTCTGTGAGCTCCTGCCGCGTGGATTAAGCTTCTGTAATGACTGATGCTTGTAGTCCTGATGTCCTGCATAAGACACCTCAGCAATCAAACTGACTGCGTTCTGCGTCTCTGTAACATCCTAAAAGCTGCGTGAATGAGAACGCACTCTCAGAGCCATGAAGGAGAAACACATCGGCTGCCAAAGCACCGCAGTTTAGATTAGAAATGATACGAGCAAAGAAATGTGCAAGACTTTGAGGACGGATGCAGTGTTTTAGGATTGCATTTGATTTCTTCCACGGTTCCACTTTTTCGTTTCTCGAAAGTAATGATTACTTTTAATCATCGAGGGTACATTATAGTGACAGTAAAGCAAAAAATAATAAATGCTGTTATTTTGAACGTTCTATTCATCTTTCAAGCCTGAAAAAGTAAAATGCATCACAGTTTCCACAAAAATATTGGGCAACTCAACTGTTTTCAACATGAATAATAATCAGAAATGTTTACAATGATTTCTGAAGGATCACGTGACACCGAAGTAATGATGCTGAAAATTCAGCTGCGCTTCACAGAAATCAATTATAGTTTAAAAATATATTCACATGGAACAGTTGTTTTAAATTCTAATAATATTTCACCTTTTTTTACTGTATTTTTGATCAAATAAGCCTTAAGCAAACCTGTGCAAGAAATAACGAAACGAAAAGGAAGCTAACAGAAAAAACCCTCCCATCATGCATCTCTCCAAACACACATTAGCTATCACTCTATAAACTCATCTCAAACCTCACAAGTCACCATAAATGTGCAAACACAAACCACGGAATAATTTTGCAATATTCTGACGTGACGATGTGAACGAGGGAAAAAAAAGCGAATGAATGAATTGAATTGAATCAGCATTGATTGGCATTGATTAAAAGTCATTTAAAGGGACGGTTGGCACAAAATGATCACTCTAGTCTTCATTTACCCATCCTTGTGTCATTCAAACATGAGTGACTTTCTTCTGTAGACACAAAAGAAGACATTTTGAAGAACGAGGAGAGTTCAGTGCTGCTTGGAACCCAACGTTCTCCAAATGTGTGCAGATTCAGTAACTGATTATTTTTGTGCGAGCGGCGCCTTTAAGGTTGCTCTGGTGAAGTGTCCGTGTGATGTACTGTAACCGTGCGCCTCACAGGAGCAGATGAACAGACGCTGGTGGCGCTGAGCCAGCGGTGAAAGTGCCAAAAAGTGGGGAAACGCTGAACTTTCTGTGAAAGAGACATGAGGTGAAAACGGTGACATTTGTCATAAATGTTTCAAAATCTGCTGCTGAGTTTCTGCTGGTTTCAGTGTTTAAGAGGGCCGTGTGCCATACGGGGTTATTATAGGTGACTAAGGGAACGTTTACGTGACAAAACTGTCCCTGTTCACACGGATACACAAAGAAGAAGAAAAGCTAAAAATGCTGTATTATTTATGCCAGGCCAGTAGGTGGCGATGTCACTTTGTAAAGAAACGCTATGTTCCTTCGCTCACATGCGCTCTATAGACTTAAGAAGTCAATGAAGTCAAATGTAGAATTTATGTATAGACAATAACGATATCCTTTTTAAAAGCAAAAGTTAGCGTTTGTACGCCATTTTTAGTTGAAATGGTGTTACTCGGCATAACATAAACCTAAACAGAAATGACTTATATTTCAGCTAGTTGCCAAGGCAACATTTCTCATTTTCTTTTGCATAGAATTAGGTACTTAACTACACTGTAAAAATGCTTTTCACACAAGATCGCGAACTAGGTTTGATTACTGTTTAATTCAATGCTAGCCATTGTTTCTTTCTAAATACCAGCGAAACATAAACATTGTTTCTACACCATCACTCAAACGACAAAAAACTACGATGCAGAATTTGTGCTGAATTTCTTCCTGTCATTACAATTCAACTTCCTGTGTATTTCGGCCAATTCAATTCAAATTCATCTTGAACTAAAAGGAAGCCGGTCTAGTTAACACAACCTCGCATGGTGTTTAAATCCCAACGTTACTTCATTCATTCGGTTTTTAAATAGAATTCACATGCCTTTACTGTACGGGCCTGTCTGTATTTTGGCTGAACTGAATGCAGACACACTCTATAATAATTCTACAGTGCTAAATGTCTGTGTACTTCCTCGTGTAGATTTCACTGATCTCCAGTCATGTTTTCAGCTACCCGTCTCAGTGTGCGTCCTGTGGTAAACGGAGGTGATGGGACTCATCCACCCACTCAGCTTCACTGGAAATCTCCCAGAGATCCATTTCCTGTCGCTGAAGCAGGGCTGTGATTGGCCGGCTGGAGGATCGTTGTCATGGTGCTGTCTCCAGGTTCTGAGATGTGATATGAGATTGGTCATCAAATTAATCACAGGACACGAGCGCTGATTAGAGCGATGCAGCCGCGTCTAAACACGCTGTCAGAGAAAGAGACGGCCAGAGCTCTCATTCAGACACGAATCAGCCGAGAGCATGAGGAAGAGGGACACGGACACTGGACACGGCCTGCACATATCACAGGGAAACTGGACATTGTTTTACCCCAAAATAATGCAATGAGGTGCAAAGTACCTCTACAAATTAATATTTAAATATTTGTTTTTAAAAAAACACTGCCTTTTTCATGATTTTTTCTAAAAATATATGTATTTATTTATTTTTAACTGTGACAAAAAAATAAACCGTAATTTAATTATTTATTATTGTAATTTTTTTATTTGTTTTTACTATATGTTTAACATGAACTAATAATGAAAAATAATTCTTAAACATTTTCATGAATCTTGGTTAATTTATCTTAAAATGTTTTAATTTCATAATTTACTTAACATTGTATCTGTCAAGATTATTTAACGCACTGTAAACATTAACAAAGATGAATAAATGTGTGTAAATTAAAATAAGTTCAAGTACAATATTTTTAAATAAACTTTTTTTTGTCTGCAATAAATAAGCAGGATTTTTTTTTCATGAGGAAATGTGGAGAAAATATTTTGCAATTAATATTAACATAAAGTGTCAAATAAGTATGCATTTTGTAATACAAAGAGATGTGTATGCTCTATTTATAAAGACACTTAATGTTGAAGAGCCTTATTTTTGTATGCCATTATAGGAATGATCTGGCAACGTGTTAAAACCCAACAACCCAAAAAAAAACAAAAAATGCCATTTAAAGCACTTCTCCTAACTGAAAGACAAAGCATCCCTGACGCTCATGCAGAACATGCAAAAAGTGTTGCATGGAAAACAGCTGCATGTGCATTCTTCACGAATCCTCCTCGTGCACAAAATATCAGCTTTCAAACGAGTAAGTAATGGCAGAAATGGTGACCCGATGCTCTGAAATGGTGCTAATAGTTTTCTTTCGAAGTCAGATTCGTTCTCCTCTTTCCCGTTTCCTCGGTCTGTTCTTCCCACGGCTTCAGCCCCCCGCGTTACAGTACACAGACCTCCATCCCTCTCCTACTGTACCGTAATCAGTCCACCAACCCTCCGTCACGGGTGGATGCTGGCAGCCGCTCAGAGAACACAGAGAGAAAGTGAGAGGGAGGAGAAAGAAAAATGAAGGGGAGAGAAGTTACATGGGAACCGTGTTAAGGTTGAATATTTATTAGAATGAGCCATCTGGCGTCAGACTGTCTGTACACGAGCTCGAGTCCCAGAATAGATCCCATCTCTCTCTCTCTCTCTCTCTCTCTCTCTGGCTGCTGTATGATTGTAATATAATTATATCATTAAAGGTGGGACGGAGTGAAGTAGGGAGCGACTGATTCATGTCGGACTTCAGAGAGGAGTGATTGTCGCTCTCGTCAAGCACTTAAGAAGCTCTTTATCGTTACCTGCCAGGAAATCTGCAGGTCAGCGTGACGTCTTCACCGCTCCGCTTCATTAAAACAGACAGTTTGATTCCTGGAGCAGCGGCAGGCCTTGAATCTTCATAATGAGTGATCCTGCCGGCCCGTTCTACCTTGTTAAACGTGACACGCGTTAATCACTGATGCCGCCCGGATAACAAAGAGCCACTAAGCACAATTTCACAATGTTTATTCATGAATAAGTAAACTCTGTGTGTGTGTGTGTGTGTGTGTGTGTGTGTTGTAGGGAATGCTGAAGGGAACAGCTGAATCACGCTCTAAATCCCAGTGGAATGTTACATATTCCCACCGGGACAAAGATTTCAGCGGGATATGTGCCTCTGAGATTCCAACCAAGAGAGAAACGCTTGCATTCCTCCACACACACACACACACACACACACACACACACACACACACACACACACACACACACACACACACACACACACACAGAGACACTGGGTTGTTTGTCTTTATTTATTAAGTCTTTATTTCTGCTGCCAATACTCTCACACAACATCAGTGAACTGTGTGAGTTTGATCACGTTTCCTTACTGTTGTGTAATTCATTTCCATTCAAGTCATTGGTCTTTATATGGTCTATCTATACATATATCATCAGCTTTTATATATTTCGTGCTTGTATTCATCAATTCGATGCATCGAATCGGTTAAAAAGTGACAGCAAATACATTTATAATTTTACAATAGATATATATTTCAAAGAAATACTGTTCTTTCTATTTATCTGTGAATGCTGAAAAATAAAATGCATCACTGATAACACTGATAATAATCAGAAATGTTTCTCGGTCAGTAAATCAGTATATTATTATGATTTCTGAAGATCGTGGGGCACTGAAGACTGGAGAAGGATGCTGAAAATACAGCTGCGCTTCACAGAAATAAATTACAGTTTATCAGATATTCACATAGAAAACAGATATTTTAAATTGAAATAATGTTTCACCTTTATCACATCTGTCTCTATCTATCTATCTATCTATCTCTCTATCGGTCTATATGTTCTCGCTCAGGTCTGCAGTCGTCAAAACAGATGTGTGTGTGTGTGTGTGTGTGTGTGTGTGTGTGTGTTTGTGGTGTGATGTGCTGAGGGACACATTAACGGACAAACTGCTCGAGGTAATTACATCAACAAATCACACACAAGGTGTTCACAGAGTCAGAGCGCTGGTTATTTCTGGAGTTTGTTAGGTTACACTGACTTATAATCATCCTGTCTCTCTCTCACACACACACACACACACACACACACACACACACACACACACACACGACTGTCACTACTTTGATTTGAACTTCCAGCAGGTTTTAGATGTTTGCGAGACAAACCTGGCAATTAGAGAACACGTCCACACACACACACACACACACACACACACACACACACACACACACACACACACGCGAACCTGAGCGGATTACAGTGTCACACACGTGCTGTCAGAGAACATGAACCTCAGAAACACACGTTACAGGTTTTCTAAATATTTCGTGTCGGTATAATGGCTTGGAAACAGGAGAAAATCAAAAAGCTGCATTGTTTTTGCTGTAATTTCCCAAACTAAAAAAAAAAGACCTCCTGATGATCTGAAATCACGAGACACTGCTGCTTTCGTATTTTGCCCTGCTTCAAAGGGTTCTATGACACAACACACACACACACACACTCATGTTTCACGTATTTTACTAGTGTGTGATGTCAGCTTTCAGAAAGTGAAACAACAGAAGGTTTTGTGCATGAGCAGCTGTCTAAAAGGTCCAGCTCTTGAGTAATAATTAAAGGTTTGAAGAAAGCGTGCATATATTCGTCGTTGTGAATGTCTCGACTGTCAGTGATGATGTCATCGGGGTTTTTTAAAATGATTGGTTGACTTTTTGCACACTGAACTGTGATTGGTCTTCTCCGTCTATACTCACCTCTACACTCTAAAGCCTATGTTAAAGACTCAGACAATATTCAACTTTTTGTGAAATCCTACATCAGTAAATTGCAACTAAACTGCCAGCCGTATATCGACAAGCAAAAACCCTTTCATCCATGCATTTAAAGACACATCTAGAGACTGCTGGCCTTCTGCTGCTGATGAAGATCGAGCCTCGTCTTCCTCCGTTTTAAAACCGTTAAATGGCTAATCACCCAAATGAACACGGGTAAAACACATTAGTAGGTTATGTTTATAAAAAGCTTTCTTTTTTCGTTCTCCTCCACAACATGCATTTCAATGACAAGAAGATGAAAGAAAATTAAAATTTTCATCTCTGCTCAGGAGCAAAATGTGTGTTTTTACGAAGAGGAAGAGAACAGAGGTTAGCTTCCACCAAAACGGCACCAATTAAAGCCGGAATCGCTTGTTTTCTCATAACCTTACGTTCAAATTAAATGATTGCTTCATATTGAGTTTAATAACGGCGCTTTAGGGGAGGAGTTTCGCCGCTGTTTGAATAACGGATCTTTTTATTTTCTTCCTGGCGAAAACCACTGGGACGTTTTGAAGCGCGCGCAAAAAAAAAAACACAAAGATCCGCGAAAGAAAGTTGAGCAGAAGTTGCAGATGGTTGGTTCTTTGAGCGAGTGTTTTATCGAGTGCTGGGAGGCGCTGGAATATGCAGATGTGGTTATTTCTGATTGAACGCCAGCGGCGGAGGGCTGTTCTCTCACAGATTACGCGGCTCGTCTCGAGGAGAGCAGGCCTCCGCTGAGCCACGGACCACCGCCGCCAGCTGATCATGTCGCTCTTTATATCTGCCATTAATAAGACTTCAGAACATTCACTTATCAATCCTAATCCTGACACTACCGTGAAAATGTTTTAGCGACTCAGCGGAGAAATTTCAGATACACTTTGGAACACATTACAAACGTGTGTGTGTGTGTGTGTGTGTGTGTGTGTGTTACTGGACTGCTGGATTTGGCACAGTCATCTGTGTGTGTGTGTGTGTGTGTGTGTGTGTGTGTGTGTATGTGCGCGTGTTTTACTTCGGGAATGAAACCGTCCCCAGAAGTGAGTTAAATCTGACAAACCCCTCTCTTTGAGGACATTCTGGGACATTTTCAATTAGAAAATTGATTTATAATGTTTTCTTGAAAGGTTTGAGTCTGGATGAGCTCCGTGTTAGCGATGCAAATCATATAAATTAAATAAATTTCATTTTAAATCTTGTTAAGGGAACAAACAAAACCTTCTTTTTGGTGGCAACTGTAAATATTTCCTATTATTATTTTTATTATTATAAGTAAATCATAAGTCATGTTTATGTGCATGCGTAATGCAGTTTATTTTAATCAAAGCAACTGGGTTAGTATAAAAGTATATATTAGATTTATTAAAGTGTTCTATTAAAATCATTTAAATCAGCTTATTGTGTTTAGTATTACTTACATACCGTGCAATTATTTAAAAAAATGTTTTAGTAGTTAAAAGTAAGAAAAAAGGTTACAAAAATATGAAATAAAATATGCATCTTTTCAGTAATTGATTTTTAACTCAGGTAGCGCTTAGTGCTGATTCACTGCTTTCGTTTTAGTTCATTGGTATTTTATGACGACCCGAAAAGAAGGTTACGTGCAGCAAAGGAAGTCAACGGCAAACGCAACGAACGTATAATCACATCGACTTTTTGCTGATGTCAAAGGTCGCATGTCTAATCATTTTAACTTCAGCTCTGATTAATCTTTCAGCTGGAAATATTTTTGTCGTGTAAATGGGTCTGTGCAGTTCAAGACAATAATAATACATCTCATGATTGATATAAAGGACGTTTTGTTACTTTTGCCTGATGCCCAGTGTATAATTTGGGTCAAAATGAGTGGAGAACCACTGCTTTAGATGCCTGTGTGTGTGTGTGTGTGTGTGTGTGTGTGTGTGTGTGCGCGTGTCATTATTTGAGTCATTTGCTGTGGATAAAGCCCGAGCCGGGTGTTTGAACAGGTCAGTGACTGACGTCTGGAGGACTCACATCTCTCATCAGCCTCACTGTAAACACGTTTAACCATCACACACAATACACTGCATTATCTGTCAGAGCGCAGATGAAACTAATGACACACACACACACACACACACACACACACAGAGGAGCTAACGATGTGTGTGTGACTGCATTGCTCCTGACGGCCGCAGCTCTCCGTGAGAAACATGAGACTTTCCTGCTGTAAATAATTCATCAGAAGAACGACAGTCCTTACACACACACACACACACACACACACACACACACACACACACACAGAGAGAGCGTTTCAGCTGCATTCGTCTGCTCTGATGGACATAAACAGCATCCGGACTAATGCTGAACTCCACAAACACGGACTGAAGGAAACCAAAGAGTTCGGTTTCAATCAGAGTCTCTCTTTTGTCAGTTTCTGGTTTTATTGTCTGCTGAGAAACTAAAGGCTCTCCCGCGGCATCTGAGAGCACCGCCAACAATCACTAGTACCGTCAGAGTCTAACAAAAATAAAAATGAAAAAGGTTTTGCATTACTTTCATGGCAGTTAAAGGTATTACCAGGAGAAATGACATTTTCCTGTAATGATTAATCCCTGTTTATTCATTTCCTTAATCCTCACATTTGACATAGAAATAAACGCGTTCTCTTTATGTTTATGTATTACGCTCGCTGTGATATTTCGTCTATTCCGGTCAAACCTGTAAAATGCGGTCCCTGACAAAAAAAAAAAAAACTGCATGAAGAAAATAAACCTATTTTTGGGACCATTAAGGTTTTTGTACCGTGACACTATTTTTGTGATAATTAAACACAGTTCACCGCAAATTATAATTACTCTCATAAGAAAGCAGAACATCTGGAGCGCTGCAGTAATGAGAATATGGGGTTAAATGTTTTTAATTGCTCCTAAAAATAGATAATAGGCTCTCTTTGCTCATTTACTAATGAAAAGAAAGGTGTTGATTTATTTACTCTGTTTGTTTGGTATGACCTGTTTGACTGATATCACCTCCTCGTACGAGAAGCCTTGTTTTATTTTGGTAAAAGCCTTTTCTGATTTATCCAGAAAGACCTCGTGAGCTTGTAGGGATGTTTAAAGTGCAATTAAAGTCCTTAAAGAAAGATTTTGATGTTAATTATTATTATTTCTTATAATGACGGAGTTGTTCCTGGGATCTAATTAAAGTGATTTAGGTTCAGCAGAACAGAGGGAAACAGAACGAGAGTCAGAGAGAGAGAGAGGTGCGCCGGCCCTCATCGGACGGGGTGTTAAATTTAGCCAGAATTTATGGGACTTTAATGAGAAAGGGATGTACTGCACCGCTGAAGACACGTCACTCGCTCACGACGTGAAGGATGGAGAGAGTTTCTCATGTGAAAGTCAGGGAGAGGAGAGAGAGGGGTTTCCCATCGCTCAGCTTTTAAAGGAGCAGCTCAGATTTCTGCACAGACGAGTGACGGATGATCAACACTCTCCAGCATCTGCTCGGAGACGTTCACACACACACACACACACACACACACACACACACACACACACACACACACACACACGCACACACACACACACACACTGCATTCCACGTGACGAATCGCTCCAGAGGAAATGATCGGGATTTTTTACATCATACGAATATCATCGGCCTCCAGTGAGAATGTGACCTACATGAATACGATTCCTGAAAACACACACACACACACACACACACACACACACACACGCACACACAGAGTAAGGTAAGCCCATGCATGCCAAGAAACAAAAAGGTAATTGTGACTTTTTATCTTGCAAGTTTTCTCTCGAATTTTCAAATTAAAAAAAGTTGCAATTAGCTTTTTAACAAGAGCAAAGTTATGAATCGTGTCAGAATTCCAAGTTATAAATGCATAACTTTGAGAAAATTCTAATCCCTAATATTTTCTCACAAACTGTACACCCCAGGGTTAAAATTTTGCAATTCTGACTCTTTTTCTCAGAATTGCAGCCAGAATTTCTATTGTGTGACAAATCAGTTTCATGAGAGAGAGAGAGAGAGAGAGAGAGATCTTCTGAATTCCAGTTACAATAGTTTTTTTTAATCCACGGTAGAAACAGGCTTCTATACTGAACAGTTTCAAACGGTCCACATTATTTTGACTTGCATGTTCAAAGATCAGATTTCGTTCAAGTCTGTGTGTGTAGAACTTCTCACTTCTATACAAATGCTAATTTAGACAGAAGATGAAAATCCATGTGTGTGTGTGTGTGTGTGTGTGTGTGTGTGTGTGTGTGTGTGTGTGTGTGTGTGTGTGTGTGTGTGTGTGTGTGTGTGTGTGTGTGTGTGTGCGCGCGTGCGTCCCTCGGGTTCATCACTCAGAGGTTGTGACTTTCTCACAGTGTAATAATAAAGAGACGTAGTTTACTGGAAGCTTTACAGCAGCGCGAGCGTGACAGTAATAAAAAGAGCAGATAATCAGAGCGAGAGACAGACGCCCTTCACATGGAGAGCTCTTTGTGTTCATCACCTCCGTTTAGAGAAATTCAGGCAGAAAATAAAATGATTAGAGCTTTGAGACAAACAGAGGGAGACGCGTCAGAGGACGACGTGTCGACACACACACACACACACACACACACACACACACACTGTAATGGTGTTGTATAACACTGTAACTGCTAGAAAATACAGTGACACGTTCATCACGAAGAGGGGACAGAAATATATAAGTGCAATATAGAAAAGAAACTTTGTATTCGTGTAATGTTTCCATCGATTTCACCACAGCACAAGCACCACGC